>NW_007253920.1:277428-338721 GCF_000164805.1 Carlito syrichta
GGGGGGGGGGTTGGGGGAAGAGGAGGGATGGATTTTGATTCTGTTCTTTGGAAGACCAGGGAGACACCACATGCGCCCATGCACACAAACTCAAACCTTTGTCCTGAGCCTGAGGCGAAGCCATCCTTCTGTAGACCTTCCCCTCTCCTCCCACCCTCATCCCTCCTCCCCACTCCCCAGTCCCCTCTCCCCTGCATTGCGCCTTCTCGCCGTCTGCTCCGCGGGACTTTGCGCCAACATACGGGAGGGAAAGTGGGGAAGCGGGTGGATTGGAAAAGAGCGCTAATCTCTGTCTTCGGTTTGAGGAAGTTTTTAACGTGCCGGTTAACAGGTGTCTCAGGACGCGACCGCACAACCAGAGCCCTGTTAGAGCTTCATTTAGCAGCAGATGCTGGGTACCAGCACCCCGAGGTGAACCCGCTGCTCCGATCGGCTCACAGCACTGCCCCACGTTCGGACCCACGTTCCAGGAATGAGCGTGGCTGGGGGCGCCTTGGAGGAAAACTCAGGGCTCCATCTTCCCGGGAACCGAAAAGGGTTCAGGAGGACAAGGGCGGCGCAGGGCACTCCCGGACCAAACTCGGATAGGATCCTGCACGCAGACAGGCACCCACACCGGGGCCGCAGACCCGCGCCCTCGACTCGCGGCGCCTCCAGAGCCCATACTGAGCCCTGGGAGTGCTTGGGGCTCCACCGTGCTCATTAGGAGAAAACGCCTGAACAGCCCTAACCGCCCGCCTTCACTAGAGTCAAGAAGAGCCCTCGGACTCTCAGCGGTAAGACCGGATGGCGGTGGAGAGGCGAGACAGGCAGGCAGATGGAGCAGGCTGGATGAACTAACGGGAGAGGCAGGTTATTAAGAGTAACGGAATCAAGCTCCTCACCTGGTGATGCGAGAGTCGGGGCAGCGCGAGCGGTTGGTCCACGGGAAGAACACGACGCCTGCTGTGGGCGCCTTCCCAACCGAGCCCCCGGCTCTTATTCCAGCGACAGCAGGAGGAGGGCCGCCACCCGCTCGCGAGGCCAATCCAAAGTGGCAAGGACTGGCCAATCAGAGCGCCGAGCGAGCTCCGATTGCGTCATGGATCGCGCTGCCGGCACCGCGGCGCTCCGGAGGGGGCCGTCCCCCGCTGCCATTTGCATTGAGGTCATTGTCTGGGGAGGTGGAGAGCCTGGGAGGGGGCGGAGAGACTTCGACGTCCCGAAAGTGGGAGCAAGTCGAGGGGAGTTTGGTGTCAACTACTTGAGGGGCCAGGGCTGCTCCGCCCTCCTTGCTTCCTAACTCCTGCCTCACACCTCCTCTCGCCACGCCAGTAAGGGACCCGAGCCCAGCCACCGGGACCCCCAGAGAGGTTGAGCAGTAGGGTTCCAAAGGGACCTCAGCTGAAATAGCCCATGACAGGAAAGAAGGAGTGGCAGGGGAGAGGTCTCCAACACTGATCCCTTTGGACCATCTGGGGTGCTTCTGCGGACATTCCCTGACCCCTCGCGCCCTGGAGCCCTGGGCCCCCAAAGAGGGTTATTTTGGTGCCAGTTTGGCAGCTAACTCTCCTCCGCCTCACTCCTCTGGGATGGGTAGGAGCGGAAGAGAAAATTGAGGATGAGGCCAAACTGGCACTGCCTGCAAAGGGGCTCAGCATCCACCCCCGCCCCCATTCCCGGATCCCCGAATCCTCGACTGCGTTCCAGAATCCCGCACCCCAAGCCAGAACCCTCCACTTTCCAGCTGAGGTGGGTTTACGCAGCTGCCCTGCGCCTCTGGTCTCTGCTTGCCACGCTGCCCGCCAGGACAACCTGTGCCCGGGTCTCTGTTCCTTCGGCCCCATACCCCAGCCTCCCTTCCCTGCAACGCCGGAGAGCCGAGCGCGCCAGGGTCCAGGGCCAGCCGGCGGAGGGGAACGGATGCTGCACCCCAGGGTGGGGGTGGGGGATGCTGCGAACTCTCACACACCCTCCACCGGCGGCTACAGACCGGCAGGTGCGCGCGTCCCCACTCGCATACCTGGACCGCGCGCTCTGCCTTCCGCATTCACTCGGACATTCCGCAGCCTCGCTGGAATGCACGCGCCCTCAGCTAGGGCGCGCGCATCGACCCAAACAACCACGCCTAGACCCGAAAGCGACCCTGCGTGTTTCTGCGTTCCAAAACAGGCGTGTCTTATAGCACAGAGGTACACTGTCCCCCAAACACACATACCGACACACGCACATTCCTGCACGAAAACCGAGCCTCTCCTTCGAAAAAATCGCAGCTCGGGCAGAAGGGGCTGGGGCTTGGAGTGAGCTACGGGTAGGGGCGGTGGAGAGAAAGCAAAGGGGCGCCAATCCCCACTCCGCATGGACTCATGCTCTCCCCGCACCGCTGGGCGGTTGCGCCACCAAATGCGCCCGCCGGCGCCCCTGGGCTCACGGAACGCGTTCGGGAAGCCTCGCCCGGAGCAGCGCGAGGAAGGAGGCGAAGTCAGAGGTTCGCGGAATCCTGGTGGCTGATGCTCCCTATTTCTGCGGGTCAGAAAAGAGCTCAGAGGATGTCTGCTTAGGCCCTCCGGGTCATTTTTATGTGGAAGGACCCAGTGAGTAAGGTGAGGACAGGTTGACGTCCAGCACCCAAGCAGTCAAAACTCCAGTGACACCCCACCACAACCACCCGCCAAGGAATCCCCATCGCCGACTCAGGCGACTCTCGCCAGTTCTGCAACACCGTTGCTCAGAATGCACAGAGGCAGGAGGACCCTTTCCCGGGGAAGGCAGCCAGCTGGGCACTAGAACGTGGCTTGAGTTGCGGTGGGCGAGAAATAAGACAGGAGGACTCCAGGACCTCTGTAATCCGACACCAGGAACGGCTGCTCTAGGGGTATTTCTAGATTGTTGGGCTCGCTTTTGGATGCAACGAGGGACGCCAGGCGGCCTTGGCTTGAGGGCCCTTCCTCCTAAAGTCCTGCGAATCCTAAAGGAGACTTCTGGTCCTCCTCTCTGATTCCGACCCGGGAGAGGGGCTGCCGAGTGGAAAGGCTTAGTTGGGAGGCGCTACCTGCGTGAGGCTTCGCCTTACACCCCGCCTCTTCCCCGGCCACCACCAGGGTCTCTAAGGTCTGGCAGTTCTTGTAGCCCGGTAGCTCTAGGCAGCACCACTCTTCACAGGGACCCGGGCCAGCGTAGTGGGAGAGGGAAGGAGGCCAGTAGGAGAGAAGGTTGGGAATGCCCCAGATGCAGGGGCTCCAGGGTCCCCCCAGCCTTGCCCTAGTCACCTGCGGCGGCGCGCGGGGCCCAGGAGGCGAGTCCCGATTGGCCTTCCGAGAACTCATATTTATTACTTTGAGGGAACTTTGAACCTTTGGGGTCGGGGGCGGCTAGCATTGTCTCCAAAGACCCGGTCTGTGTCATTAGGACGTTTCCGAAGTGTTGTGACAGCCGCACTGTCACGCGCAGGGCACAATCCCGGGCTACGTGCAACCTCGGATCCACCAGCGTGCGCCGGGTGGCGCACATCCCGGCACGTGTTCCATTCGGGTCGACTGGTCTGGTTTCTATAAAGACCGCCTGCCGGGCTAGGTGGCTCAGCCTGTAATCCCACGCCTTTGGGAGGCTGAGGTGAGTGAACTACCTGAGCCTGCGGGTTCAAGACCCGCCTGGACAGCGAGACCTCATCTCTACAATAAGTCAAAAAATCAGCCGGGCGTGGTAGCGCATGCCTGTAATTACAGCTACTTGGGAGGCTGAGGCGGAAGGATCGCCGCAGCCCAGCAGGCCGAGGCTGCGGTGGCCGGGAGCAGCCACTGCACCAGTCTGGGCGACAGAGTGAGACTCCAACTCAAAAAAAAAAAAAAGGCCTCCAGACTCGGATTTCTGCTCTCTGACAAAAATGAATGCTTACCAGACCTTAAGGAAAAAAATACCCGATTTGGTGAGTTGGTTATCTTCTCGGGTGCCCCTATGAGACTGACAATTTTAGCTCTGAGCACCCAGAATTATTTGGCCTAGTCTTGTTCCTCCATTAGTGTCTTTGCTCAGTCTTTGGCGCATAAGAGGTGCTCAACCAATGCTCGGTGAAGGCAGGAAGGAGGAGGTGTGAATGAATGAACAGCTCATACGTTCATCACCCTAAGAGTCAGACAGTAAATTCATAACCACGTTGAATCCGGCTGTAGACCTACTTTAGATCCATTAGATGGAAGAGCGGATTGCTCAATCCAAAGATGCACTTCTTTTTATTTAGTAAAAGTAGTGCCTGGCCTGAGGGTGCTTTCCGGAATCTAGTGTCACAGGAAGTACTGAGGGCTTCTTCTCTTCACCAGTCCATCAACTCGAAAAGCAAAACAAGGCAGTTTTCCTCAGCCCAGCGTTGTAGCATATTAGTGGGTGAATGGCAGGAAAAGTCAACAAAATAATTTGCTTTCTAAATTGAGAAAATTGCATCTTGATTTTCCTGGAACTGTCCTGAGCGTCACAGTCTCTCCAACTGAACCGACTACCATAAAGATTTGCAGAGAATAGTTTCCTAGGAATATCTGGCTATTAAACGGTCTCTTAAATATGTTGATACTCAGTTTAAATAGTTTATGTGATTACTTCTAAGTTTTGAAAATAACCATCCAAAAATTGTAGCTACAGATTCCATGTTCTATAGCTTTTGAAGTTTCTTTTCATTTATTTTAACTTTCTGACTTCTTGACAAATTTCCCAGAAGAAATGATCCTCGGGAGAATGTTATATATCATTCAACATATATCTATTGAGGACCTACTGTGCCAGGCATTGCTCTAGGCACTAGGAACTCAGTGAGCAAAACAAAAACCCCTGCTCTCCTGGTGCTTGTATTTCAGTGATGTATTTCGCAGAAGTCCTTTATGTTGCCCTCCCCTCAAATAGAGCTCATCCTACCCTGATCACATTCCCTCAATATAGCAACAGCAGCCATTGATCAAATAGGCATTCAGAGTTTACATGACTGAGATCACATAATATTACTCCTAGCTAAACTCCATAGTGTACTCAGACTACATTTCCTTGCCTCTATGTTTCATTTTAAGTTGGTAATTCCCTCTCTTAACAATTGCTTGCTTTTTTCCCCGCCCATCAATTGCCTATCACATCTCCTGGATTCTGTCTGTTCCTCATACACTGTTTATACTTTGGTGGAGTATGTTTGCCATTTTTGATCAATAGATCTTTTGGGAAGAATTCTAGGTTGGAAATCTTTTTCATTCAAAAATTTAAAAGGATTTTCTGCTGTCTTCTACTTACATGCGACTATTGAGAAACCCATTTCCATGATCTTTGGTGGGGGGCGGGTGAGTCTTTCTTTTTCTTTTTCTTTCTTTGTTTTTTTCTTTTGTTGTTGTTGCTGCTACTGCTACTGTTGTTGTAGGACCAATCTTTCTCTCTCTCCTCACTAGCGTTCTAAAGTTTTGTAGTGATGTGCCTTGGTGTGAATTGCTTTTGTGTATTGTTCCGAGTACTGAGGGAATACTTGTAATCTAAAATGTCATGTCTTTAACTTCAGGAAAATTTTCTTGCTTTGTTTATTTGATAACTTTCTTCTCCTCTCTCTTTCTTTGTTATTTCCTTTTATTATTAGTATTGTTATTATTTGTTTTTGTTGTTCACCTTTCTGGGAGGATTTTTCAAATTTATTTTGTTTTTTAATTCGTTTGATTATATTTTTAATTTCCAAGAGCTTTTTTTTTTGGTAAATGTTACTTTGTATGACTTTCTGTTTTTATGTAAGGGATCTGGTACCTTTTTCTAGCTCTCTGAGGCTATTGAACATTGGTTACATTTTGTCCTTTTCATATTAGAAACTATTCTACATTTCTAGTTCTAAACTAAATCTGTAGTTCTCCATGGCTGCTGATTTCTATTTCTCTCTAAGAGGGAGTAAATAAAGGGCTAATCTGAAGGTGAGGGTGGAAGAGTTGAGCATTGATGGGCCTGAATAAAAAGTGATCAGATGGGGAGTGACCTTACCATTTTATTGGGGAGACCCCAAACTGTCAGTAGCTATAGATCTTCCTTTGGTTTCTTGTTTGCCTTAAGAAGAGTCCTCTAGCCTCCAGTCTTCTGTGGGGGGTGGGCAGCAGGATGCAGATTAGGGTGAGGTATAAGTTGATGAGGCAGGAAGGAAGCCTAGAGTCTTAACTCTCATTATGGTAATCCTCCAGTCTCTCCTGGGAGCCAGGAGGGATAGCCATCTATCTGAATAGGACTTGAAAGGAAATCTTGGGTCTAACTACACCCTTTTAAAGGGCTGCAATCACTCCTACCTTCGGTCAATCTTGTTACTCCACCAAATAGGCAGCCAAATTATGCAAAACCTGAGCTTTTCTAGGGTTCTTCCTGCTTGATGTCTTGCCCTCCCCTCCTAGAATTTATAGTAGAATCATACATCTGTATGCTGCTCTCTCTTCTCCCAACCCAATTAAAAGAGCTGCCAAAGGGTAGAGCTACAGACAGTCTTCACAGAGCCCTCAAACTCAATTCAATCCACTGAGAATTCATCCGGCTGATTCCCACTCCCCATCAGAGGCCACCTGCCTGGAGGCTGGCCTCCCCAAGTCCCAAAGAAATAGAGATACCAATATTTAACCTGCAGAAGTCCCTTCTAGAGAATATTTTGAGAGTTGCCTGTGCCTGCCAGGGAATGAGCAAAGCATGGTGGCCCAGACCCAAGCTGGTCACTCTAAGAGAGGGACAGATTCAGTGACGTCAAGGAATTACTCAGGTTGGATTCCTCTGAGATGATTAAAATTCTCTCTTGGCTCAGACTCACAGGACCCAAATTGACTCTCTCTCTCTCTCTGTCTGAAAGCATTGTTCCACACTGCAAAGGATGTAGAAATACAAGTCCTAAAGCTTCCTTGTGAAGCTAATTAGAGTAAAATCTCCTCCGTTCAACACTCTCAGATAATGAGAGTTTTGGCTAAGGTAAATTCCCAGGTAACTAAAACATACTTTAAATGGAAAACTTACCTTTTAAAAAGCCATTTTGGATGGAAACCCTCTTAAAATGCATCCCACTGTCCTCTTAACTTTCTCTGGATGACTCACATGCATCATCAAAAGAGCATCAATCACAGCACTGTGTCCTGAGTAAGGCCCTAAGTTCACTGGATTGTTTATCTCCACACCTGCTGACCCCCAGCTACTGCACTTTTGGGTTCTTTGTCTACCATTTTCATTTGGTCATTTCCTTCCTCACAGTCAGGATCTCAGGATCATGTTTGGGGGTATTGGTGGTTTCTTCCGGTCACTGTTTACATCTCTGCCTATAGCCTCAAGTCCAAGCTACCTGAATTTTCACCTTCTAATTTAATGTTACCAGAACACAATAGAAGCATGCTCAGCAGAACTGGCTAGAGCAAATCTGGCTAGAAAGAAGGAGGGTTAAGGGAGGGATCTGAGAGCCTCCCATGTGGAGAATGATACTAAAGAGCTCTAATGCATTGACCTGTGACATTCACTACAGCTACTCAAAGGCCATTTCCTTATCTTTTCTAGCCCTCAACTATGGCGTGTATAGAAGTTTCTGGATAAATGAGTGTTACCATGGTTTCATTTCTTATGATATTAAGAAAGTTTGAGAAAGACCATACATTTAAAAGAGGGTCTTGCCAAACAGTACTGTCTAATAGAATATTCTGCAATAAAAGAGATGTTCTCTGTTTACACTATCTGTTACAATAGACACTAACCACATGTGACTCTTGAGCACATGAAATACAGCTAGTGCAAGTGAATAGCTAAATTTTTAACTTTGTTTAATTCTGATTAATTTAAAAGTAAATAGCTACATGTAGCTAGTGGCTACTTTCCTGGGTAGCACTGATCTATAGTATAAAGTTGCTGTTGCTACAGCTCATGGAGTCATACATTGTTCAAATTCTCCTCTACTGATTAGCTATTTGACTATAGGTAAATCACTTAAACTTTCTGTTCCTCCTGATCCTCCTTTGTAAAAGAGGGATAAGGTTATTGTTTCCTAGAGTTGTTGTGAAGATTAACTAAGACAGTAAATATAAAATGCTTAGAATGATGTAGGACAGATTGTGAGTGCTATATGCATTAATCATTGTCTTATTTTAGGTTTCCCCAGAAGCAGACTCTAAGACAAGAGTGTGGGTATAAACCATTTATTTGGGAGTTGCACCATAAGAAAACAGGAAAGTGAGACAGAGAAGGAAAGGACAAAATTACAGAGTAAGATAATGAGCAGGAAACTACTATAGACAACTGGGGCTTAATCCTCTGGAGGCCCTCTGGGACACTGTAAGAGAGCATGCCTCAGAAGTGTTCCACCCAAGGAATACATTATTTATCCATCAACTCCGGTGCATCATTGGTTTACTGGTGATCCCAGAGATGCTAACACCCCAGCACATCTAGCCAGTCCTGTGTGACCAAGCTTATTCTGTGGCCAGAGAAAATCTCTAAGGAGAGAATCATAAGTCTTGCAGTAGAGAACCATAGGTATAAATGAGAATGGTAAACACTGGCAGAGCACCAAACAGCCTGCCATAGTCATGTTAGTATTATTAAAAATCTGCCACTGCTTACTGACCCTTCCTGAAATTAGTCAGGAATAAGTTTGTCATCCATATGTTGTGAAAGATTAGCCAATAGACTGTTATAAGATGAGGTGAACTCATTGGCTATTCCAGCCCATCTTATTCTTAAGGTCTTTTCTGGTAGTAGCTAGAAGGTACTCTGGCAGTCTGAAAGCCAGTTATCTTCAGTATTCCTTTAATCAGTAGGTAAATACACAGAAAAAAATCAGTGTCCCCTATTCTCTCACCTCAATAAACTAAGCCCACTCAGAAACCCTCAGTTCAAAGGAACACAGAAAGAACATGCTACTAGGGCTGGATGAAGACTGGAGGGAGTTGGGGGAGTGTCTACCAAGTCCTTATATTTTTAAGCTGTCATAAACCTATTCTTGTCGGACAGACTCTATTTTCTCAAAACTTAAATCTTGAAAGTTTTCCTTGGCCAAGAAATGACTGAGGAATTTCTTCTGTTTATTAATGAAGATAATTAAATCAGGTTTATATATGTGTATGGGTGTTTTCTGCTCTCTTCCTTAATGGGTTAAAATTAAATTTTCATTCATACTCCTGAAAGGAAAGAGGGCCATGGGAAATGGCAGTATGACTCTTACCAATAATTCTTGTTATTAACATTTGGTGTTATGATAATCTGGGTGTTTTGTTGCATATATAACAGAATTTTCTAAGCTGATTTAAGCAAGAAAGCCTACAGAATTTTTTAAAGGTGGGGAAATCAAGTCTGGATGCCACACAGCCAGGAATAAGACATCCAGAAGAAACCAACCACACCATGGAAATATTCTAGTAGGAAGTTCATTGTTCCTCATCTATAGCAGTTTTGACTCCAGGTGACACCCCAGGATCCCCAGAACACCCAGTCTCCTCTCATACAACCATCATCTTAGAGCGTTCCCTTTTGCCTTCCGAGAATGCCTCTGATTGTCAGAACCTAAGCCTTGTGTGAAACTCTAACTGCAAGGGAACCTTGGAATCCATGTTTTTAATTTTCTAGCCTCTCTAGGAAGGCTTGCAAGAAACCTTTGGATGGGTCTTGAGGAAGCCACATACAGCTTCATGCTGGTGTCTAATAATCCTCTCTAACCATTTCCAAAAATTGAATTTTGGGGTTTTTTTTTTCTATTCAAGTCTTCCCCCACACCCCCTGCCACACGCACACACTTTTACCCATCATAGTAAATGGCAGCATCAATAACTACTTTTTCCTTTGTCTTTATTCCAGTAAGTCCTATGAACCAGCAAGTCCTATTAACTCTATTCCCCTCACCCCAAACACATCCCAAATCCATCCCTTTCTCTCCTTCTCCACGATGGTGACCACCATCATCTCCTGCCTATACAACTACAGTGGTCTCCCACCTTATCTTCACCTAACTCTCAGAGTGATCTCTTTAAAAGTATAGGTCATATTGAGTCACTCCCCTTCTGACAACTCTCTATAGAGTTAAGACTGATAAAATTAAATCCTTCTCCTACATTAAACACTTCCCTACATGGTCTAGCTCCTCTCTCTCTTTCCCTTATTCTCTTTGCCAGTCTCCCCTTACCCATATACTCACAATGGCTTTTTGAAAAGTCCTAGAACTGACACACCAAGATACTTCCTGCCCCAGAACCTGTACACTTGCTGATTCCTCTGCCTAAAAGGCTGCCTCTCACCTGCCAATCCTCACCGCCTATGACACTATCTTCACCCAACACACACACCACACTACCAATCTTTTGGTGCCTGGCTTCAAAATCACCAAATCACTGATCACTGATGCTGAATCACTTTTTGGTGCTCAGCTTGAAAATCAACGTCATCGACTTTAAAAAGACCTTTGCTGACCACCCCATCTAAAGAAGTCCCTGCAATCTCATGATGACATTATCCTGTTTTACTCCCATTACAGAACTTAGCACTCTCTGGAATTATTTCTGAAAATAATTTGAATATTATTTTTCTTTCCTCACTAGAATGTAAGCTCTTTGAGAGAAGTCTCCTTGAATACCTTATTCATTACTACAGCCCCAGTACCTGGAAGAGTGCCCAGAGTAAAGGTTGGGTTAATAAACATCTGAAGACTGATGGAAGCATGTGAATGCCTACCCTGAAACACTTGGCAGTGTGCTAAGGATTCTACTGAGATCATTCACACAGCTCTTACAGCAACCCTACAAAATAGATACTGTTATCCTTGCTTTCCAGTTAAGAAAATTGAGGATAGAGAAGTTAAATACTAGCCCAATGTCATATCTAGTAAGAGCAGTAGAGTCTACACTTGTATTTCATGACAATTAGAGATCTTTAAGAAGGAGAAGGAGAGTTGGGCTCGGTGACTCAGCCTATAATCCCGTGCCTTTGGGAGGCTGAGGTGAGTGGATTGCCTGAGCCCGCAGGTTCGAGACCCGCCTGGACAGGGAGACCTCATCTCTACAATAAATCAAATAATCAGCCGGGCATGGTAGCGCATGCCTATAATTCCAGCTACTTGGAAGGCTGAGGCGGAAGGATCTCCAGAGCCCAGCAGGTGAGGCTGCGGTGGCTGGGAGCGGCCACTGCACTCCAGTCTGGGTGACCGAGTGAGACTCCAACTCAAAAAAAAAAAAAAAGAAGGAGAAGGAAACATTTGATAAATAGCCACCTCAGCTCAATCATGTCAAACAGCCATGTTACATTCTAGGCAGTCCCAACCACCTTCCTGGGTATCTAGCTGTAGTCATTACTATGGCTCTTGAAGAGCTAAATTCACTTGAATTCACTTAGAGAATCAAATTCAGCCTTTCATAAGCCATCACTTTCCTTTGATCATTTCCTTTGAAGAGATTTATCTCTTCAGTATATCTGAAGACTATGATAAACACCCAGGAAACTTTCAGAGAGGAAGCCCCCAGTCCCGAAGCCAGAACCCAGTATCTGCTTGGGTGATTACTTTTCCACAGTGGAGATGGGATGAGTCAGAGATAATGTCTATCTTCCAGGATTGAATAAATGAATGAACCACAGAGTGCAGGAATCACAACCAACCAAAAGCCTTGGCCTAAGGTCAACCAATGTGATATTCTAATCTAGACCAGGTACATACTGAGAGCGTACATTAATAGATACTCTACAAATTCCTGTCCAAGATGGCTAGTGACTACAACAGTGTTTGGCATATAGTAGCCACTTAGTAAATATCCATTAAAAGAATAATCATGGTACAACATTTTTCTGGCTTTTTTTGTTTATTTGTTTTTGTTTTTGTTTTGTTTATTCATCCCTATAGTTGCTCTGTTGGATCTTTGTTGAGTGTGGATATCAGAGTTTATGATCTAGAGACAGGAAGAGCTGAACTGTTCTACATAACAGAGGGAGGAAATTTTAAAGTTCCTGGAAGGGATAGGTGAAGAAAAGTAGGAGAAAGAGGAAACAACAGAAGACTAAGAGCTCACAGAGGTTAAAAGCAAGAAACTTTCCCTGGTAGTTAAAGAATGGGGTGAGGACAAAAAAATTGAAAACAAAATGTTTGATATGAAAATATGACTTTTTTACCTGGCAAGCTGTGATGTGGCTTTTCCTGTAACCCACATATCTTTAATAACATCAATTGTATTTTTTTAACATATTTTTTATTTTAAAATTGTGCAGTTAAGGGTTAGGTATACAAATATGCATTGTGCAGGTACACTTGTTGATGAGGTGTGCCCCCCGTTCCCAGACAGATATTGACTAACGTTAATCCCACCTCCCTTCCCCTCCCTGCCCCACCCCCATAGTTTCCCATCACTGTCAATCCTTTTCTTATAGTATTACAATAGTTGTTCAAGGTTCACTTATGAGTGAGAACATGTGATACTCAGATCTTTGTTTCTGTGAGAGATCACTCAGTATTATAAACTCCAATTCCATCCAAGTTGCTGCGAAATTCAGGATTTTGCTCTTTTTTATGGCTGCGTAATATTCCATTGTGTATATGTACCACATTTTTTTAATCCAGTCCTCTTTTGATGGACAGCATGGTTGGTTCCATGATCTTGCTATTGTGAACAATGCTGTGATAAACATACATGTGCAGATATCTTTTTTATAGAGTGACTTGAGTTCTTCAGGGTATATTCCCAGTAGGGGGATTGTGGGGTCATATGGAAGGTCAATTTTTAGAGCTTTTAGGAATCGCCGCACTGATTTCCACAGAGGCTGCACTAGTTTACACTCCCACCAACAGTGTAGAAGTGTTCTCTTTTCACCACATCCTCTCCAGCATCAACTGTATTTTTTTATGTTTTGTTAAACTGGACATTTTTGAGAAATCAGGGAAATGATTAAGTTTTATCTGAGAGTGCATGTGAGAAAGAATCAAAGACAGCACACATAAAAACTGGAACCTAAACACCACAAGACACAAAATAAGGAGCTGAGCTGACTCTGTCTCCTAAGGGGTTAGTAGAGTCCAGCTCACATCTGTGCTACACCAGCATCAGGACGGCCATGCAGTAAAGGGCTTTCTCAGGTCATTGCCTTCCATTCTGTAGAAATGGGAATCATTCTCTACCCTCTGCCCTGTGAGATCCCTCTGGGGTTTGTTCACTGAAACATCTTCACATCATTGCATCAGTCAATCCCCTTGAACTCACTGTGCCTGCCCCCAGCTCGACCTATGACTCATAAGTACCGTGTAGCAAAAGAAATCCAGAAGAGGGCAAAGTCCTCACCTTCCCTTCCTTTTTAAGACCTCTGATGTTCTCATGTGTCATTTTGTAATTGGGATTGTCAATTAGTCGCCTCATCTCTGCTCCTCACTTTCCTGTCTCCCAGCTAAACTCAACCTTCAGCCCACACAATGGAATTCAACAAAATGAGGTAACAGTTTTCTGTGTGAGTCACTCTGGGCGACTCTGTTCAGAGAGCACTGTGGGGCGAGCAGCCAGAGCCCAGGCAAGTGTTTCAGCCATCCAAGAACTGGCAGGCAGCCCAAGAGACACTCTTACCTGATGACGGACTAGTGGGATGAGTCCTGGAGGAAATGGTTCCCCACAGCTGCAGAAAGAGTCTCTTGGCTCACGCACAACAATACTCTTCCCAATTAAAAATGTTGTCATTATTCACACTGCAGTATACAATCCTTTTACACTGTGCTCTTATTTCGAGAGTCTCCCAGCTACTCTGCATATTAAAGACAGGACCCTTCCATGGAATGGTGACATCTGCAAGGTACTAATCATGCTAACGGCCCTATATGATAGACAGAGAAGGGTTTGCTGGCCCTCAAAGGTCAAACACAGAGAGAAGATCCCCATGAGTTGTTTCTCTTTGCTCAAATGGTTGGAAGAAGGCTTTGTTTTCTAAAAGACTTTCAGTCATTCCTGAGAAATTCCTCTGCTTATTCCCGGAGTAGGTCATCTCTTAGATGCTGTCAGTCAGACGAGGATCAGCAGCCAAGGAGAGGTGCTCAGAGAGGTTTCCAACTAATGCAGCCAGAGGAAAACTGCCAAGGAAGCAGGGCTCCTTAGGATAAGTAAATTGAAAGATATTTTGGGGATAAAAATAAATCCTTTGGAAAATGAAAGATGGAGAGATGCTATCTATACAAATTGCCGTGTTTTGAACAATGATGTCACCAGGGCTGGCCCTGCAGACCAGTGACGCAAACGAAGATGTTCTCAGACATGCTTGATGGTCCTTTCCTCCAAATGTTTCTATTCTGTTTCCGTCTTATTCTCACAGGACTTGCTGTGGGGGTCTCATAAGATTTCACCTTGCTCATAATCCCGGTGGACCTGAACTAGGATCCTCGGGATGAAGACATCAATATAGGAATTGGGAAAAATCAATGAAAATACAGAGACTGGCAAAGGAGAGATGGGTTGTCTAAACTAGTGTCTGAGAGGACACTGCCTCAGATTTTTAATTCCAGAAGCAATTACCATTCAGTGTCAGACCTCCTTGGTGAAACACAGTGATCAGGAAGCCACAAGGGGAGGAACCACTCAAGAATCTGAAACATTTCAAGTCATACAGTATGGATCTCACCAATACCTAACCAGAAAATTAGCGGAACTGGAAGGCAAAATTCCTCCTCCCACTGAGGAGGAGTTGAAAATGAGGGTGTCAGACTTCTGTCCCATTGATGGAGGAGAGAACCAGGCAGCTGATCAGTGAGGGACCAAGGCAGGAATTCAGTGCTAAGGATTGAGTCATAAGAGAAGTAAGGAGAGTACTGATTTGGTGCTATGTGAGGACACTGGTTCCTAGCTATAATCATTAGAAGAAAAAAAAAATGTTGAGGTGATGAGAGAGGGTCTGAAAGAGCCCCTGGGAGGTGGTCTGAGGAGCAGGCTGCTCCAGGCCTCCTAAGGTGGATAGAGCAAAGACTGTTAAGACATTTGCTGTGGTGAAGCTCTTCTACCATGGAGGATTCACAACTGAAACAGGCACATGGGAAATGCAAGACAGAGACTGGCAATGGGTATCTGGAAATTCTTAAAGATCTCAAAGAACAAAACCCAAGCGACCCTAAAGAGCTCATGGTTGAATTTTAGATAGCTAAATAGGCAGTCGGGAATTTTTGTAAGTCTTGCCCACCCTTCTTTCTTCCACCCCCAATCTCAATTGTTCTGTCTACCAGTAAAGCACCTTGGATCCTGGGCTTGGCAATGTAACAAAGGTGTGTTCAGTACAAAGTAGGTAGTTCAATAGCAAAGCCCTAAGACAGCCTGGTTTGATTTTTTTTCCTAGGACATGTGGTTCCTTTGCAGTAGGACCATGTTAATAATAATAATAGCAATTGAAACAGTATTTATTTCACAATTTTCATACACCTAAGCCAAGTGCTATATACGTGCATATAAGTATATTATATATACACCTAAACTAAATTTATATCATATATACATATATATGATAAAGCATGTAATATGAAGCATATGTGTAATATGTCAGCAGATGATAAATGGTTCCCATTTTCATATAGTTTATTCTTGCCCCAAATTTTTTTTCATATAGTTTATTCTTGCCCAAAATTTCTTTTAAATATTGTTAAGGAGAAAACCTAAATGAAGTTGAGCTAATGGAGTTCTTAGTCCATGCACTGATGTCCCAATTGTATAGACTATGTAGGCATCCCCTTACATACACATACATGTCCTAGAATAGTGAAGGTCTTTGTTTAATATGAACTATTGCAGATGGTTGGCACAGTCTAACTAAACCATTCCAATAATTGATTGTACTTGTTACATTAATATATAGTTTACCAATGTTCAATGAATATCACAAAATAGCACCAGAAATGTTGACTGAGAAAACTAATTTATCAATTCTAGTAAGTAATTTTAATATATTACTTAGTTGCAATATAAGATGCCCTAGTTTAAAAAAAAAAGACCAAACAAAAACTGTCCTCCATTTTCAAATACCAATGAACAGAAATCTATTTTTCCTTTGATTTCCTTTTACTTCCTACTACCCTAATTCTAAACATAAAATGTACCTACAAAGCATAGAATCTGAGTTTAAGGGTATTCCTGCTTGTTTTAACTCCAAAATTAAACAGTTCTGAATTTGAAAAAAGCATATGAATTCATATGTCCTGTTCTACCTAGGAAAATGGTTTACATTTCTGTATGTACAAAGAAAAAAATTGTAAAGTTTTACAAGTGACGAAAAATCATTTCCAGTAGCTTATGAAATTTAAGTTATAGAAATTAACCAGGCAATTAAATTAAATGTCAGGGACAGTAAGGCTTTTTTTCCCCCCTTTTCTTTTTTTTCCCCTCTAATATGTACACTTTGTGAGAAGATAAATCCATAGTGTGGTCACTTGTCCATTGGGTCCATCTGACACCACTTCACAAGAACTGTGAGATTTCTACAGCCAAATTGCCCAGAGCATTTGTGTGGCAGGCACTTTGCCAGATGCCCTAGGGAAGCAAGAAGTATAAATGTTTTATGAGAACTCATGATGAAAACGTATTCTTCATTACTCCTGTGGAATTTTCTAGGCAGAAAAGAGTATAGTAGGGTATAGACCTGGGCTAATTATTATTTTCTGAATACTATTTCCTGAATCTTTACTAGATGCAGTGCTATGGTTTGAATGTGTCCCTTGAAGCTCATGTGTTGGAAACATAATCCTCAACGCAGCAGTGTTGGGAAGTGGGGCCTAATGAGAGGTGATTAGGCCATGAGGGCTCCGCACTCATGAAAAGATTAATGCTGTTATGGTGGGAATGGATTTATTACTGCTGAAGTAGGTTCATTATAAAAGGATGAATTTGACCTCTCTCCTTTCTCCTCCTCCCCCTCTAGCTCCCTCTCCCCCTCTCTTCTTCTCTCTTTTTGCCCCTCCACCATGGGATAACACAGCAAGAAGGCCCTCACCAGATACTGGCCCCTCAATCTTGAACTTTACAGCCTCCAGAACTGTAAGCCAATCAATTTATGTTCATTATAAATAACCCAGGCTATGGTATTCTGTTATAGAAATGCTCAGCTTAAATTACCCCCAGATTCTTATGGCTTCCCATTTTTTGAACCCAATCCCACCATCACCTCCAACCAAGTAGCCTTATCTTAGTTCCCACAGTCACAGAGCCAGGTCACTGAAGCTGACCCCTCCCAGCCATGCACATATAGATCAAGTGGCCCCAGATATAGGGGAACCAGCAGGAGCTCTGCTTTCCCAGCAGCTTCCTGAAGAGAAGAAGCAATATAACTCAAAAGTGCAGGAAAAGTAACATCTCATGGGGTGGGCTTAATCAATGGGAGAAGTCCCTGAAGGGACAAAATTAATTCGTCTGCCTTCCTCCTTTCTTTCCCACCTCACCCTCTCTGGTCCCTGAACCATGGACTGTTCCAAAGATGCAGTAATACCGTATTTGTCTTCTCTGAAGTTGACCTCCAAGGCCAAGCCATCAGCCATGTTTGTTATCTACACATGGTGGCCAGCACAGTAACATGTTCCCTTGTGTGTGCTTCTTTGCCCACTTCCCATGTTCCCTCACTTCTGCATTCTTGAGATTAAACTCTCTTCTAAGATGTTAGGATGTAAGTTGTTGCCTCAGATCTTGTTTTCTAGGAAACCTATGCTAAGACAGTACCTGCAGTGGTCCTGGCAAAGCAGATCTCATGATAGACTTGGAGCTGGATTATTCACTGATCAGAAAGCAACAGAGAGCCTTATTTATGTGATCAGCAGGGTGGTGATGACCCCTGACTGCAGACCTCACAGTTACAGGCTTTCTCTCACCTGCAATAAACTGGGATGGAAAGCAGCAAGAAATTGGGTTGTGAAATTATCAAGTGGCTGCTCCACTTGACTAGTATAAATTTACAGGGTCAATCTGTTTGAAGGTCCAGAAAACACTACATCCTAGAGAGGGTAGCCATGTCCTTACCACAAATGATGCATGCTCTGAATAGTGCCTTCCCTGCTCAGCAGTACTTCTTATGGAATTAAGAATTCCTGGCCTTTTTTTTTTTTTAAGTTGGAATCTCATTCTGTCACCCTGTGCAGTGGCACACTCACAGCTACTACAGTCTCCACCAGCTGGGCTCAGGCAATCCTTCCACCTCAGCCTTCCAAGTAACTGGAACTACAGCACACACCACTACACCCACCTAAAGAATGCCTGGTTTATCAATATCATGTCCCACACAGCCTGAGATGTACATATCCATATACCTATAAGAAAGTATAGTGATCAGCTTTCTGTGTACCCATCCTCAAGAATTTTCCAGTTATGGAATGGCTCAGTCAAAGCTTAGATAAGACACTATCTCAGGGACATTCTACAGTGTTGGGGAACTGTCCTCCTAGATGTAACCTATGTAATACACCAATAACATATGCATTGTGCTGGGTCCTCAGTAGCTACAAAATGCAACTAAGAGATGGAAATAAAGTTGACACTCTTCATCATTACTCCTAATAACCGACTTGTGGAATCTGTGCTTCCCACAACCGTGGTCTCTGCTGTGGATCTCATGAAGTCTTGGTGAACAAAAAGTAGATGTTTGGACAATAAGAAGAACAACTGATTAAATGACAAAAACTAAAGGGTACTAATTGACTTCAAGCTGGTAAGACATTTATAGTAGCATATTATAAGGCTACATGAGCATCGGGATCAATGATTTGAATATATCTATTGAGCAACTTGTTCAGTAGATGTAGGAATTCAGAGGTCTCTCTATTTCTCAAAGAAAGGAACATTTCTCATCAGATAACTGACCGTGTTAGCACCAGACTAGACTTCAACTTGACATTTTGGGGAGAGCATATTATAGTGAGCACACTGAAATCCGAAGTCTGGGGCTTCCATAAAATCTTGATTTTGAGGACATTTCATGTACCCCGATTTTTGTCTATTTGAAAAATGTGTTCTTGAAGTTGTGTCTCTTGTGCTAGATATACGTTACTATTCCATTATTAGAGAATTTTTCATGTGGGGTGTCTCATTCTGTTGCTGAGGCTGGAGTGCAGTGGCATAATTCTGGATCACTGCAACCTCAACCTCCTGGGCCTAAGTGACCTTCCCATCCTAGCCTCCAGAATAATTGGGACCTACAGGCACGCACCACCATGCACAGCTAACTTTTTTATGTTTTGTAAAAACAAGGTCTCGTTATTTTGCCCAGGCTGTTCTTGAACTCCTGGGCTCAAGCAGTCCTCCCACCTCAGCCTCCCAAAGTGCTGGGATTACAGGTGTGAGCCATTACACCTGACCAGTGTAGAAATATTGTATGTGACTAATACACATAAGAGACAAGACAAGACATTGTTGACATCTCTACTTAGAGAAAGCCTCTGTGTGTTATATCTATATATTCCTGGGATATCTAGAAGATGGTCTCTTGTAAGAATTTTAAGAACAAAATACACAACACAAATAATAAAGAGAACCAGTAAAGTCATTTAAAATAAAAGGAGAATTGTTTGTTTGTTTCATGTTGGTTTAATGGTGAAAACTGAAGCAGCATTCTTTTCTCCCCCAACCCCATTTTAATTTTAGATTTAGGAGGTACACATGCATGTTCATTACATAGACATATTGTGCAGTGGTGGAGATTGGGTCTCAGGTGGCCCATTTCCCAGATAGTGAACACTGTACCCCATATACAATTTCTGAACTTTAATCCCCATCCCCACTTCCCATCTCATTGGTGTCCTGAGTGTCTATTATTTCCAAACCTGTGACCACTTAGCTCTGGCTCATGCAGTATTTGGTTTTCTGTTTCCTAAGTGAACTGACTCAGATACAGAAGCAACTTTCTTAATGACATGCAGTGAATTCAGTACCCATATTCCAGGTAAAGGCAAAAATTAAGGTCCTCATTCCTGGAGCTATTTTTTTTCTTTAAAGATCTGGATTTCACCAGGCTCGGTGGCTCACCCTTGTAATCCCTCACCTTTGGGAGGCTGAGGTGAGTGGATTGCCTGAGCCCGTGGGTTCGAGACCCACCTGGGCAGGCGAGACCTCATCTCTACAATAAATTTTTTTAAATAGCCGGGCGTGGTAGCGTGCACCTGTAGTTCCAGCAACTTGGAAGGCTGAGGCGGAAGGATCACCAGAGCCCAGCAAGTCAAGGCTGGGCGATAGTGAGACTCCAACTCAAAAAAAAAAAAAAAAAAGATCTGGATTTCTCCATCAAGAAATGTGGAGGAAAGTGGCTTCAGGTGCTCCTTGCTAGGCGGTCTATACACCTGGGGCTGTGAAACTTGAGAGTAGTCATCAGCAACACGGAGAATTTGGGAATTTGTTCTAAAAGGGATTCTGCAGACTAGTGAAAATGTCTTGAACTTACACAGGTCTCTCCCTGGCTTTTGGGAATATCTAGTATAATCTTGAATCTACTGTTAGGAATATAGATTGGTTGCAAGGAAAGTTTTTTTGTTGTTGTTGTTTTGTTTTGTTTTAATATGTAGGTTTTAGCAGAGCCCACAGATCAGGCAAGGCAACAGTTGCTGGTGTCAACTATACTGCAACACCGAGTCAGTTGCTAATTGTGATGGGATGAGTCCTCTGCCTGAACTCTCTTGGGAACCTTGAGGAAAATTCCATTTTTTCGTGCATTATTTTCCAATCATTTTCCAAAATAAGAACACTAGGACAATGATCTTCTCCGAGACTCTCAATCTCATGGTACTCAAACTTTCTCCTCTTTTGACTCAAGTTCTCATTCAAAAGGAGAATTTTAAGTGTTGCTAGTAGACATTAACTAATGAAATATTCATAGAAACAGCTGTTCTAAGGACAAAGGTCTGTTTAAAGTTAAAGGATAATGTTAACGCATGCAGTTCAATGAAATTTATACCCTGAAGAATCACAGAAATGTACAGCAAAATTCTGTTTGCAGAATAGGGAAAAACTCAAAAAGACCCAGCAAAAAGAGTAAACCAAGAATATCTGAATTAAATGGGTTAGTGGTCAGAAAACTACCAGGATGTCTAGTCTGAAATATAAATATATAGAAACACTTTCTACTTAACTTGCCTCAAAGCTTTCAGCCAGTCTTCTCCCAGAACAGGTTCTAACCCCAGATTCTATATACAGTTTCAGTTGAGCTTAGTGTTGTAACTGTATTCATGTACAATCTTTCACCCAAAGGAGGAATATACAATTGTATTGAAGCTTTTTGAATGCTTCTAGAAACCTTCACAGAGCCTTGATATAAAATGTATTCCTTTAAAACTAGGCTGTTGGGTGAACTCTGGGAGGTGGACTGTTACCTATGAAGAAATTATCAGAGATCCTGAAAGTACAATTCTATTTTATGCCCTGTAGCATTCTGGCACAGTTTCTGTGTCTGCTGCCAAACATTCTACTCAGAGGACAGAGCTATTCTGTGGGGTTGGCAGGGGAATTAGTTCTGTGTTTGTGTAAGTGAAGACGACAATAATAGCCAGCGGGTGGCAACTAACATGACCATTCTGCTTGCCCATTCAAACTTGTTCAAGCGAGAAGATATTAGAAAAGCGTACACTGGCTGGCAATTCAAACAAGCTCTCACCATAGTCCATATCTTGGTGTGGTCTCTACACCAGGCTTTTGTTCTAAGCTTTGAAGTTTATAAACTCAATTTTTTTTTTCAGTGTACCAGTGCTGACCAGACTTGGGGAAATGGCTCCCATAATTCAAACTCACCAAAGCCTGGTATATGTAATTTACAATGAAAGCTTTTCCTTCCTCTTTCTAGAATTGTATGCCACTTTCTGGATCTCACTATTTCTCATATTAAGATACCTAAGAAACTAAATCAGTCATTAGGATCTCTCTTAGTGAGCAGTAAAAAGTAAAACACAAGAAATGTCATAGACAACAGGGATATTTCATCTCATCACGGGCAAAGCTTGGTTAAGATCCTGTCCACAACAGATGTTATTCCTCCATTGATCAGAATCCTCTGTTAGATACAGTCTTTGTATCCCTGAACTAATGTTGAATTGACACTGACAAATTCTCATCTTCCAGTTATCCTTTTTATAGACTTCATATGAGATAATTATACCAAATACAACTTCAAACAGATTGTGAAATTAATTTTTATTTATGTAATTATGTATTTACAAAGATTATATTCCCTTTCCCCCCAAAATAGGGAGATATTGTTAATCAAAATTGTGATATTTAGTAACGAGTTCTAAAATAATTCTCTGGGTATAAGGTAGAACTGATTTTAAAATTACTTAGGTGGGTTGGGGAGAAAGGAACGTCTACTTAGGAAATAATCAATTAATTTTGCAGTTGAGGGATGAATAGTTGAAATTTGGCTTTGTGGCCATATTTTGACACCCATAAATGCTGTCATGGACTGAATGTTTGTGTCCTCCTAAGATTCATATGTTTAAGCTTTCACCCCCAGTGTGGTAGTATTTGGAGGTGGGGTCTTTGGACGTAATTAGGTATAGATGAGGTCATGAGGTTGGGGCCCCCTTGATGATGTACATTTACAAGTGTTCTTTAAAAAAAAAAAGGAAGATCAGGGCGTGGTGGCTCCTGTCTGTAATCCCACCAATTTGGGAGGCTGAGGTGGGCAGATTGCTTGAGCTCAGGAGTTCAAAACCAGCCTAGCTAACATAGCAAAGCCTCATTTCTGGGTGTGGTGATGCAGGCCTGTAATTCCAGCTACTCAAGATGCTGAGGTGAAAAGATTGCTGAGCCCAGGAGGTCAAGGCTGCCATGAGCCGTGATCAGAGTGATCATGCCACTGCACTCCAGCCTGGGCAAAAAAGAGTGATACCCTGTCTCAAAAATAAAAAATAAAAAAATAAAAAGCAAGAGACATCAAAGCTCTTTCCTCCTGCACACACGGAAGAGGTCATGTGACCACACAGCAACATGGCATCAACCTACAAGCCAAGAGAAGAGGGCTAGGAATGAAACCTACCTTGCTTGCACCTTGATCTTGGACTTCTAGCCTCCAGGACCATGATAAATAAACTTCCATTGTTTAAGTCACCCAGTTTATGGTATTTTATCATGCAGCCCAAGCAGACCAAAATAAATGCCAATTGCAATAGGCTCACACACACTGTTATATCTCCCTTCCCTGAGTGATTTTTGCAATACTTTTTGCTAGCTCATCTGGAACAAGCAGATCAATTCTTAACCACTGTTCTTTGGCATGCTTAAATACACCAATAAGTAATTGTGAGTCTCTTTCTTTAATGGCATCTTGGAAATCTTCCAAGAAGAAACATAAATGCCCTGAGTTCATTTATAGGTCATAATTTGTAATTTGTCTCTAGGGTTTTTAAAAAGTATGCATTTATATTCAGATTGATGGTCCAGCATCTTTAACCCTCACTAAATAGGATTTGGGACAAGGTACAGGCTACTAAAATTCCTGTGGTGTATATATTTCCTGAAAGCCTCTCTGAGCTCACCACTCTCAAGGGCTTCACCCAGTAAATCATGGACTCTGTGGAAATTCATCAATAAGACCAGGCCACAGATAAATCTTTGGGAATCTGTGCTACAAATGTGAAATTATTGTTTCTATGATCCCATGACAGGTTTTTTCGATTGCACAGATATTTATTTATGTCCTGAAACATTCCAGGCACTTTGCCGTTCTTTATTTACTTTATTGTTTAAAGCAATCTTCTACAGTAGATATTATTATATCTACTTCACAGGGTGCAATATCCAGGCTGAGAGAGTTTAATAAACTTTCCAAATATTATACATCTAGGATACGGTAAAGCTAAGAGGGGACCTCTCATCCTTACTTCCCATTTCCATTTTCTTTTACCCAAATCCAGTCACTCCTAGATCAACTCCCAAAAAGTTTAAAACATCATAGAAGTAGCCAATTGGGTATATACTAAAAAGTATCCATTTAATTCAAAAGTTACCCCAGCACTATTAATTAACAGAAAATCTGTCCAGAAAATAAACTTCATCTTCTTCTACCTACTCACCTGGGACTGTCTGAAGACACTCCTATGAAAAGGGTGAAGAACATTTTGGTGGGGAAGTGACTCTATTTCAGTGCTCCAAAAAACCCAGCAACTAGTGATAGAAATAATTGTTTATTCATTCCCTAAAACCTTGAATCTGTAAGGATTCAGATCTTATAGATCTGAACCTTAGGAAGAGATTACAACGGTCTTCTACATCTGCTGTGAAAGATCACTCCTTCAATTTTTAGACTGAGCTCAGTGACTCATGCCTGTAATCCCAGCACTTTGAGAGACCAAGACAGGAGGATTGCTTGAGGCCAAGAGTTCAACACGAGCCTAAGCAACATCACGAGACTTCATCGCTGCAAAAAAAAAAAATTAGCCAGGCACGGTGGTGCATGCTTATAGTCCCAGCTACTCTGAAGGCTGAGGCAGAAGGATTGTCTGAGCCCTGAAGTTAGAGGCTGTGGTGAACCATGAGAGTTGCCACTGCACTCCAGCCTGGGCGATAGAGTAAAGACTTCAACTCAAAAAAAAAAAAAAAAAAACGCCGGGCTCGGTGGCTCAGTCTGTAATCCCTGCACTTTGGGAGGCCAAGGCAAGTGGATTACCTGAGCCTGCAGGTTCGAGACCCACCTGAGCAACTTGGCAAGACCTCATCTCTACAATAAATAAAAAACTAGCCAGGAGTGGTAGTGCACGCCTGTAGTTCCAGCTACTTGGAAGGCTGAGGCGGAAGGATCGCTGGAGCCCAGCAGGTCGAGGTCACAGTGGCCATGAGCATGCCACTGCACTCCAGACTGAACAACAGAGTGAGACTCCAAGTCAAAAAAAAAAAAAAAATTTAAGTTTTCTAAGTTAGTCGAAGGTTATCAGCACAGTATATCATATAACATGGAACATGCTTTTGACATCCTCTTTGGAGATCAAATTGGGACCGCTGGCTTTCTGCATGCCCCTCAGTAGTTCAGCTCTCCAATCATTGTGTCAATGGCAGTAGCACATGGTATTGGTTTGGGGCCCTTTTTCAAATGTCTAGAAATGTCTGGAAATATCTTGGCCTATTAAGATTGCACCAATAAACCTTAGACTAGCATTTTTAAACATTTTCTTGCTATGTAATATTTATTTATATAAATGTGTGAATTTGACCTTTACATGAGCTCTAACTACATGCCAATTCCCTGCTCTTCTCATCTTCAGCTCCCTTCCACACTCCCTCCACTAACTTGCCCCTCCCCACCACAAAAAAACCAGCTCCATCTTCCCAAGCAACAGCATACAGAGTATAAAAGATATACCACAAATGGGTGAGCATTCAAAATGAAGCCTTTTAACACAAATCAATTTCCTTGTGAGCTCTGCTATACAATATCTGACTTTGAATTCCCACTCTGATTTTCAGTTATGATATTACTCATGTAACTCATACTAGTGGAACCCCCCCCCCTCTGTTTTCAACAAAGTGGGACTCCCCTGAGCATGGTATTGGGGGGGACTTTCAGGGTGGGAGTTTTTCTCATGAATGTTCACAAGTAAGACACATCAGTCACCACCACTCTCTTATGGTGCCCCTGGGGTGCTGTCTACTGCTGCAGCCAGTCCTCAAAGATGAACCCCATCCAATAGGTGCCATCACCTTTTACGTAACCAGCAGCTCTTTGGGGAACCTTTTCTGTTCAATTTTCAGTCCACATGTGTTTAGAGAACTGACCTCCCCTAGGTTATGAAATTGCATATAACCCTGACCTAACTCATAGTTGTCCACATTCTTCTTAAAACTGAACGCTTCAGAAAGGGACAGGTAGCCTAAGCCAATCCAACTAGTCACTCCTGGGACTCTCTCTGGAGCTACTGGGAAAATGCTCATCATTTTCTTTAGGACTCATTAGTTGAAAGGAAAATGTATGTCTGGAGCTACTGGAATGCATCTTTACCACCACACGGCAGAATCTGCTGAGAAAAGAACTAACACAGAGGAAAGCAATCAAGATGTAGAGAAATAGAGACGATCAATGACATTTCAATCATAGATTCAGCCATGACTGAAGACAATTACGTCTTTCACCTCCCACCCACATTAGTCAACAAATCTTTTTCTACTCTGAGACAGGCCTCTGGTCACTTATAACCAAAAGATTTCTGACTAATGCACTTAAATAATCGTATCAATTTTTGGCTGTAAAGCCATACAAAACATGAACCTTTCTAAGTTATTCGCTCATCTACCCACAAAAGTTTTCCCCTCTTTTTGACAATCTGCCCCAAAACAGGAATGACCTTTCTGGGCCTGACTGCACTTTGATTTGTTAAATTGCTTTGAGATGGAAATCTCAGGAATCGAAGAGAGAGCAAAAACAAAACAAAACAAAACAAAAACAGGTGGCTTCATGTGCCTTCTTATTTCATATTAAACATAGAGTCATCTTTTGGCATCACCTTCTTAGACTGCAGCACACTGCCTGGAGGTAGAAAATGTCAGTTATTCAAGCCATCTTGAACCTCAAGCTGGATTTCTCCATCATGTTGGAGATAAATAACATTAAGTGGGACATGTGAACCCTGCAGTCAAATCTCTATAAGAAATTTCTGAGTCATTTCTATGGCACAGTAGAGGAGGTACTCCCTCCTTTTATTACATTCCCTAGGATTGAGCGTGGAGTATAAATTCTACCCATAAACTTAATCCCATTGAAGCCTTGTTAGGTTGGAGTTCTCATCAGGGGAGAACAACTGGATCTTACACAAAGGGACTCACTTCCCTAGGATTGAGCGTGGAGTATAAATTCTACCCATAAACTTAATCCCATTGAAGCCTTGTTAGGTTGGAGTTCTCATCAGGGGAGAACAACTGGATCTTACACAAAGGGACTCACTTCCCCCAAATACTGCAGGCCCTTGAATAACGTCAAATCCTCTAATAACATCATTTAATTCAACATCGTTTTATAATAACGTTTGGTGAGGGGAAAAAAGCAGTTCTTAGCTGGGGCCACTGTCTGTGTGGATTTTGCATGTTCTTCCTATGTCTGTATCCTCTGGCCTGGAATCCAGCTTTTCATCTCTGATTTCTTAGAGTTTAATTTAGCATTTAGAACAAAGCAGGTGCTTACTTCCTGTGGTAGACAGGATAATGGCTTCCCAAGGATGTTCATGTCCTAATTCCCAGAACCTGTGAATATATGACCTTACATGGCCGATGTGATAAAATTAAGGCTCTTCAAATGAGGCGATTAACCTGGATTATCCAGTGAGTCCAGTGCAATTACAAAGATCTTTATTAGAGAGAAGCAAGATGTTGAGAAAAAATGAGGGGAAAAAAGAGATGTGACCACAGAAACAGATATTGGAGTAATTTGTATTGAAGATGGAGGAAGGGGCCACAAATCAAGGAGTGAATTTGACCTCTAGAATCTAGAAAAGGCAGGGAAATAGATTTTTCCCTGAAGCCTCCAGAAGAAATATAGCTCTTCCAACACCTTGATTTGAGACATCTGACCACCATAACTGTAAGAGAATAAATGTGTTGTTTCAAGTCAATTGTTACAGGAGCAATAGGAAACTACTATGCTTACTATTTGCTGACTGGTTGATTGAATGGTGGATTGAATAAATGTATTTGCAATGCTTTCTGTAGAACATTTTCCTGCTTTTATCCTGAAGTAAACTGAGCTACCTGAAGTCTAGACAATGGTCAGACCTATTGTTTTCCTGCCCTGAACCTCAGTGGCTGAAGCCTTGAGTTCAATTAATTTCAGCAAAGAACCAATGGGCTTCCCAATGGGTAGAAAAATGAGCCACCGATCACCTCCACTTTTAAAGGGACTTGTCAACTGCATCTAGACCAACATCAGGTTGCCTTTGCTAGGGTAAAAAATAAATATCAGCTCTTTTTCTTATGCCACAGGATAAACTGAGGTCAAACTGTGATTATCTCTGAGACACGAGGCTTTAGGCAGTTTTTCTTTCATATTTATGCTTCCTTGTGGCTTAGAACTTTTTTTGGTAAGATATGGGGTACAATTCAGGATTAGGTATACAAATGTTCATCATTCAGGTACCCCTGTCGCTGAGGTGTGCCCCTCCCTCCCCTGGCAGTTTCCCTCAACTGCCAATCCCATCCCCAGTCCCCTAGCAGTTTTCCACTACTGCCAATCCCTTTCTTACAGTATCATGATAATTGTTCAAGGTTCACTAATTAGTGAGAACATATGGTATTCTGTTCTTTGTTGGCTAAGAACTTATAATGTCAAATAATTTTATTACAGGAAAATAATAAAATAAATTTCATTCTGGAAATTAAAAGTCTTCTTTTACCTAGGCTTTCAAAAGATATTTCCACACCCATGACTCTTTTGTTTCTGGAAAGCAAGTCGACCATTTACAAGAATCATCTTCTTTTCAACGGAAACACATAGTAAGATAAGAATGGAATGTAATATGGGATTAGGCTGAATTTCTCTGACTGACTCCTCTGATTGCACTCAGCATCTGCAGTCAGATGAGGATTCTGTTTGCTATGAATGGAAGGACAAACAGACTCTGATACAGGACTTAGCAAGGATACGTGTGGCATTATTTGCTCATCAGTCTACACCACAGGTCAGCAGAACTTTTCTGCATAGAGCAAGACAGTGAATATTTTAGGCTTTGCAGGCTACATGATCTCTATCACAACCAGTCAACTCTGTCGCTATAGGTAGCCATCGACAACACTAAATGAGTGTGTGACTGTGTTCCAATAAAACTTTATAGATGCTGCAACTTGTACTGCATATAATTGCATGTGTCACAAAATATCATTCATTTTCTGTTTTTCAACCATTTATGAATGTAAAAAGGATTCTTACCTCACAGGCCATACAGAAACGAGCTACATTTGGCCCACAGGCCACAGTTTGCCAATCTCTGGTTTATTTATATGGGGAGTTCAAAAAGGACACTTAACTCTCAATTAATTATCCAATAAGCCACTTTTCTTATAAAAATGCAGCTCTATTGTTTTCACAAACACATACCGAGACCATTGCTATCACGTGTTATTGAACATATACTATAATTATGGCTTACATAAATAAAAGTTACCAGCTTCCAAAAAACATTCTCTTTATTTTTATTTACTTTTTTTCTTTAGTTTTTATTTTAAAGATGTGGGGTACAGTTCAGGGCTAGGTATACAAATGGTCATTGTACAGGTAAAGTTTGGGCCTCACGTTGGTCCCCATGTCACCTGGTTTGAGATCAGGCACCCTTATTGATGAATTGTGGCCCGCCGCTCCCTCCCCTGGCAGTTTCCCACTACCACTAATCCCTTTCTTACAGTATTCTGATAATTGTTGAGGCTCCGCTTATGAGTGAGACCATGTGGTACTCAGTTCTTTGTTTCTGTGATAGATCACTGAGTATTACAGACTCTAAATCCATCCCAGTTCTCTTTATTTCTAAAATATTATATTTTGCTGGGCCCGGTGGCTTGGCCTATAGTCCCAGCACTTTGGGGTGTGGAAGTGAGAGGACTGCCTGAGTCCAGGGGTTAGAGACCAGCCTGGGAAAATTCACTAGACCTTGTCTCTACAATAAATCAAAAACTTAGCCAAGTGTGGAGGTGCATGCCTGTAGTTCCAGCTACTTGGAAGGCTGAGGCAGAAGGATCGCCTGAGCCTAGCAAGTCGAAGCTGTGGTGTCAGTGAGCATGCCCTGCACTTCATCCTGGACAACAAGTTAGTCTCTGATTCTATATAATCTAATAAGATACTGGGTAGGGATTTAAAGTATCTGTTCAAATAATAATGCCATATATGGTCTATAGGATGTGGTGTGGCAAAAGTGAACCTAAGTGTTTATGAGTTGCCACTTAGCTATGCAACAATTGTCCACACAGCAGTGGACATGAAATGGTAAAACAAGAATGCCCCCAAGTGGCAGCAGCCATGGGAGATAGAATCTCAATCAAGACTCTCTTCCCACTAAGGTAGGTGGAACCAAATCCCTGCATCACTACTGCAAAGTCAGAATGCTGATCGCCCAGGCACAGAAGACAGAGTGCTCAAATTAGAGAAGGGTGGGAAGCAACAGGACCCAGAGACTGGAAACTTAGGTCATTCCTAGGGCAATTAGAAATTATACTTTGCAAAGTATATTGGAGGTAACAATACTCCTTAGAAGTGCAATTGATAAATACTGGACTCTAAGTGAACTTTGAGCAGGTTCATAAGCAGATTAAGAATGGATGCCCTCATAAAAAGGAGGGGACAACCCTGAAAAGTAATACCCATAGCTAGCATGTTCTGATAGTGCAGTGTGGAGTTTAAGTTCATGGACTTTGAAGCCAAACTGCCTGAGATTTGAACCCCAGATCTGCCATCTGCTACCTGTGTAATTTAACCTTCCATGTCATCTCCATGCCATTATGCAGTAATAGTATCTGCCTCTGAGGGTTTTGTGAGTGATAAATGAGTTAATGTATTATAAAATTTCCAGAACAGTATTTGGCATAAAAGAGGGCTATATTTGTGTTAACTACTGCTATGATAACTTTTTTTTAAATGTGTTTTATTTTATTTTAAAGTTATGCGGTACAAGTCAGGTTTGGGTGAAGTCTGGGCTTCCCATTGGGCCTCACTTTCCTTGGCTTAGGATCAGGTACCCTTAAGGGTGTGATGGCCCCCTCACCTCTGCCATTTCCCTGGCAGTGTCCTGCTACTGCCAATCTCTCTCTTGTGGTATTGTGATAAATGTACAGGACGCACTTATGAGTGAGAACATGTGGTATACAGTTCTTTATTTCTGTGACAGATCGCTGAGTATGATGGATTCTGAATCCATCCAAGTTGCTGCAAAGTCCATAATTTTGTTTTTCTTTACAGCTGCATAATATTCCATCATGTATATGCACCACATTTTTTTATCCGGTCATCTTTTTAAATTTTTATTTTGAATGATTATTTATGCCATGCTCAATGCCAAAATCATGAAAGTGATTAACTCATTCTACTTTCGCAACAATCCTTTGAGGTACACAATTGCTTCCTATTTTAGAGATGATAAAATTGAGGCAGAGAGTAATAATTGCCCAAGAGCACAAAGCTAGTAAGACTTGAAGTCACACTTGAGCTCGGGTATTCAATCTGTAGAACAACCAGTGTTCTTTGCTGCCTCCCAGAGCAGTCTGGCTCAAGAGAAGCACGATCTGAAATGGAAAAAAAATCACAACAACTCTTCTATCTTAACTCCAGTTCACCCTTTCAACATCTTCACTTGGGTTATGACAGGCCTTGCAAACAGGATCAAAATGAGTTCCTAGTCTCCCCAAAACCTGCTCCTCTCATAGTCTTCCCCATCTTAGTTAATGGAAACTCCATCCTTCCAGTTGCTCAACTCAAAACCTTGGAGTCATCCCCGAATCGTCTTTCTCTCATGCCATGCAATCAATCTAACAAGTTCTGGTTGGCTCTGTCTTCTAAATGTGTCCCAAATCTGCCATATCCCACCATTTCCAGTGCTACCACCCTGCTCTCAGTTACTCTCACTGTCTCCTGCCCCGGTTGCTGCAGTGACCTCTAACTTGTCCATTCCCATTCTCTCCTACACCCTCTTCAGGACCCTGCAACAATCTATTCTCAGCCTGGTAGCCAGAATGCCTACCATTTGTCATCTTCTAGAAATTTTACTTACTAATTTTGTTTATTGTCTGCCTCTTCTGCTAGAATATACACTTCACAAGGGCAGGAATTCTGTCTGTTCTGTGCACTTTTAAAATATAGGGCATGTCACTCCTATGCTCAAATCTTTCAAAGGCTCCCTTGCACTCAAAGTAAGTGTCAGAATCCTTGCCAGTCACACTGGCCAGCTCCACACACTCCCACCTCTGATCTGTGCACAGCCTATTCATTCCACCCAGGACCCTTTCCCTAGGTAGTTCAGGCCCTGCTTTTTATTTTCCCTTAGTCTTTTCCCATTTCAGCAATGCCTTCCTTGGCCACCCAATCTAAAAGTCAAGCCCATTGCACTTCCCAGTCTTATTCTTGCTTAATTTTTCCTCAGTAACATTTATCCCTGCCTGCATTTTATGTTTCATACACTTCTATGTTTTATTTATTTCCATTGCTTAGGATCTGGCTTCCCTACTAGAATATAAGTCTCATGAGGGTAGGTATTTTAGTCTGTTTTGTGCACTGTTGTGGCTGCAGCTCCTTAGAGAGTTCCTGGCACACAGTAGGTACTCAATAAATATTGAGTAGTAAATTTCCAGAGTGAGTGGGTGAACAAATTAATGACTCATCAATCAGTGGCTAAGGCAGTGGAAATAAATATCAGAATCTCATTTTACAATTATCATGGTTATTAATTAACATTAGCGTTAAATCAAAATGTTAATCAAGCTGGGCACAATGGTTCACATTTGTAATCCCAGCACTTTGGGAGGCTGAGGTAGGAGGATCGCTTGAGCCCAGGAGTTTGAAACCAGCCTAGGCAACATGGCAAGATCTCATCTCTAAAAAAAATCAAAACATTAGCCAGGCATTACATGGCATGCACCTGTAGTACCAGATACTTGGGAAACTGAGGAGGAAGGATCACCTGAACCCAGGAGGTAGAGGCCACAGTAAGTTGTGATCATGCCACTGCACTCCAGCGTAGCTGTTAGAGTGAGATCCCAACTCAAAAAAAAAAAAAAAGTCAACGAGATTTCAAGAAACACTGGATAAAGTGATTTAGCTCAAAGGCCAAATGGAACTTCCTCTTGAATTGAAGCTGAAGGATTGACTCTACTCAATTGTCCAGGCACAGATAAAGAAGACAAAATCCAGAGAATAGAAATGCAACTGAACTTCCTGAGACAGAGCTCAGCATCCTTTCTACATACTGACTCCTCATCAGCAAGAAGAAAGAGGAAGAGAGACAAACACACTTTTAACTGCAGTGACTCCACCCCTACTAAAGTTACGGCTGCTGTTATGCTCTCCTAAGTTACATCCATCAGAAAACTCACTCCACCTACTGTGGGAAGGAGCCAGCAAAAAGAGGAGACAGAAAGGTTAAGGCTCTGGACCCAGCACATCCCTGAGAAAACATGCAGTTAATAACAAAATTAAATTTACAATAATAATAAATAATAAAAATAAGTTATCCTGAAGTTGCCCACGTAATTAAACTCACTCTAGCTTTCTATTCCATAGTGTGGGCTCAGATATTCTCAGTTTAGACTTTTTTATTATTCTATAATCTTGAGCTAAAGAATTCTCCCAGACATTATTATAAATAGATTTTGGACTGACTGGGCCCAGATAACAATTGCAGTCAAGATACTGGTCCCTAAAATGAGTAATAATAAGAAGGAAAATATTATGTGACATGAATTAACCAATTGCCATATGGCAGGCACCATTCTAAGATCTTCATAAATCGAATTATTTAAAACTTACTTGGACTTAGGGAGGTTAAGGAACATATCCAAAGATACACAACTAGTAAACAATGGAGCATGAACTAAGTCAATTCTATTTGATGCTGAAGTCTATATTTTTAGCCATCAACCCCTTTAAACTGCCTCTTAACAGAAGTCTCCCTTAAGCAGGATTTTTTTCTACCTGAAAAGGCTTCATGTGACAATGACACTCCACCAAATGTTTCTGCCTAAACCAATATCATGTCAGATCCTATTGTTATAAGTGATTCTTCAAATTAAGGGTTTGACAAATGAGTGGATTCAGAGAAGGAAAGTACGGGGGCAAGAGATCTTAAAAGCCATGCAGTATAATTGTTAAATGAACCAATCACAGATATTCACTCTTGAATAAAGAACATTGTGGGATGAATGGGGAAAACTTTGTCTCAGATATTTGACAGGCATTGGTTTAAAAGAGAATAAATGTACTCTGTATTACCACCAAACAGCTATCCAAGCAACAGTGAATTGGAGCTATAAGGAAGCTCGTTTCAAAGAATAGTTTTTTAATCATGTTGTTCAGAAATGAAGCACCCCACTTCTGGAAGAGTTTCATCAAAGACTGAAAGGTATGTTAGGGGAAGAAGTGAGGCAGGGTAGCTAGCACAGGTTAGACAAAGACAGATACATCTCCCATAGGTTGGTTTTAGGAAGCATTCAGACATTTTTAAAATTACATTTCACTGCAAACCAAGCTGGCAATCTACCCCACCCCCTCGGCAAATCAAAAGAAAACCCCATCAGATGTAAGACTAGGACAGCCCAATCTTTCAATTCATGATTTAGCATAGTAATCACTAAGAATCATTCAGGTTCCCTGTTAAAGGCAGAAGGCCCAATATCACCTCTTAATTAACCAAAGTCATAGAAATGGTAATAAGACCACTTTTTAGCTCATGAACTTGTCAATTGGAAAAGACAATGTGGTCAAGAAAAGACCACCCCTCCCCTCCTCCCCTTCCATCAGAAGCAGAGGGATGTCACTCTTCAGAGTGGCGGTTACCTGGGCTCCATCCTCTTTAGCATATCAATCATTGTGAAGGTATATCATGCCTATTGGAGAAAACAAAAGGTACGGCTTCTCTCACCCATGCCAGCTCTGCCATGCCTCCCTTTCTTTCCTCTTTTCTTTCTTTAATAAATTTTGTTTTAAAACTTTACTGGCCACTCTAAAATTCATTCTAGAAATGAGCCAAAGAATCTATGAGTTTGGCACCACACCCCACCTGGCTTCAGAATGATTCTTACATTAGATGGGAGATGGGTCTGGCTCAGAGGCCCCTAAACTTACTCATCCCCATTATTATCACTGTTTAGTGGAGAATGAGAAAAACCAGAACAATGGTAAGTTCTTTGAAGCATGACATTTGTTCACTTTAGAACAGCAGTCCCCAACCTTTTTGTCATGAGAGACTGGTTTTGTGGAAGACAACTTGTCCATGGGAGGAGCGGGGATGAGAATTGAGGGCGTGAGAGAGTAAGGATGGATTCAGCATAATTCAAGCACATAGCACTTATTGCACATTTTATTTCTATTATTATTATATTGCAATATCTAATGAAATAATTATACAATTCACCATTTAGAAAAACAGGTACGGATGGAAGTGGTAAATTAAAAAATGAATGGGCCTTCACTGATCTGATAGGAGGCAGATTTTGCCTGCAACTTATCTCCTGCTGTGCAACCCAGTTCCTAACAGGCCACTAACCAGTACCAGTCCATGGTCACTAAGCAATACTGGTCTAGGGCTGGGGGTTGGGCACCCTGCTTTAGAGGACTGTATTTTATTTTGAGATTGCATCCTTCCTAGTTTCAAGGTGTTAAATGTACTTTTTCATCTAGTCAACTTTCAATAATAAAAAATTGCATACCTAACAAGGGATTGTCTCAAACGTATAAATAACTAGTGCAACTTAACAATAAAAAGACAGATAAATGCCCAAAAATGTACTTTTTCACATTCAACACTGTTATAGTTGTGTTAGTTGTTTGTTATATTTCTTTTATTAATGTTCTTATATGGTAAATGAAAAGCTGGTAACAATATATTTGCCACAAATTTTAAAATAATCTGTTACAATCTATATAATCTAAAAGCTTGCAAACCCCTGAACTGGTTGAAAATTAAGATCACATGATTGTGTGCAGTTGTTTGATATAGATAGCAACATAAGAATCAAGACTGACTAGTGGTGAGATTACACGTACTGGGCACTTATATGCCACAGGCTTCGTATATATTATCTCATTTAATTCTCACAACTTTGTTAGTTACATAATGGTGACATTTTCCTAAATGACAGGGCAGTTAAGTAACTTGCCCAAGGATACACCTCGAGTACATAGAGAAGTAAGGATTGACATTTCTCTCGCAGTTGGTCATCAGAACCAGGCCTCTCAGTTATTAAGCTAAACTGCCTTTAGAAAATGTCAACACTAGCCAGGGTCAGTGGCTCAGCCTGCAATCCCACGCTTTGGGAGGCTGAGGTGAGTGGATTGCCTGAGCCCGTGGGTTCGAGACCTGCCCGGGCAACTTGGTGAGACCTCATCTTTACGATAAATCAAAAACTAGCCGGGCGTGGTAGCGCGCGCCTGTAATTCCATACATGGAAGGCTGAGGCGGAAGGATTGACAGAGCCCAGCAGGTCGAGGCTGCAGTGGCCGGGAGCAGCCACGGCACTCCAGTCTGGGTGACAGAGTGAGACTCCAACTCAAAAAAAAAAAAAAGAAAGAAAATGTCAACATTCCTTCTCAAATCAAGCAAGAAAGAAAAGAAAACTCTTAGGTTAAGAATAAAAGGATTGCTGAATTCAGCAGACTTTTCTCAGGTGTATTCCCACAGCAGACTGGGCTGTATAAAAAAAAATGTGGTACATATACACAATGGAATATTATGCAGTCATAAAGTAGGACAAATATATGGACTTTGCAGCAAATTGGATGGATTTGGAGTCTATCATACTCAGTGCTTTATCACAGAAACAAAGAACTGAGTTCCATATGTTCTCACTCATAAGGTAACCTTGAAAAATTATAAAGCGATTGGCAGTAGTGGAAAACTGTCAGGGGAAGGGGGCTGGGACTGGCAGTTGAGGGAAACTGCTAGGGGAGGGAGGGGCATACCTGATCAACAAGGGTACCTGCATGATCAATGTTTGTATACCTAACCCTGAATTGTACCATACATCTTTATAATAAATAAATAAATTTTTAAAAAAGATTAGAAACACATCATAATAAAAAAAAAAAAACAGAATAAAAGAAAATTTCCTTAACTTGAAAAAGGATTTCTACCTATAGAAAATGTCATTCTTAGTGATAGAATAGTAGTGGCATTCCCAATAATATCAAGAACAAGACAAGGAAAACTTCCATCATTGTAACTATTCAACATATTAAATTATAAACTTTATAAACTAAGGCAAGAAAAATGGAAAGGATAAACACTGGAAAGCAAGTGAAAATTTATTTTTTATATGCTCCTCTGCCTAGACAAAATCAACAAACTACCAAAATGAGTAAGAGTTAAAAGATGCCCAGGTAAAAAAATAATAATAATATTTTTTTAATGTATCAACAGTAAACACTTAGAATTCCTAGTTTCAACTCTGCCACTAGCTTATTATTTCCCTCTCTAAGACTCAGTTCTCAATCTTTAATGAAGGTTTAGATGAGTTCCCACTGCAGCTATAATGCTGTGTTCTGTGTGCTTGCTGGCATTAGCTGTGTCCGATCAGATTCCTTTGTGATTTAAGGAATAGTTTATAAAAATAGAAGGTAAGAATCTGTCTTGGGAAGTCTTCCTTTGTTCACGGTCACCAGGTCACAGGTGTTAGCTTTATGGAGGACCCTGGACTCTCATGGGTGCCATGTTTTTCTCAGAGAGAACATTGATCCCATTGTTGGCTACATTGCAAAACTGTCAAAGGACTGGAGTGGCTCATAATGTGGAGAGTTTCAAACAGATGGAACTGTGTGGAGAATAAAAAGAAGCTAAAGGAAGAAATAGGATTTTCATTCTGTCTTTGGTAGGGATGAATGACTATTCCTTCTGGGTGGTTCCATTCTTCCATGGAACAGACATCAGTGTCAACTCTTTCTTTGGGGCCTGAATCATGAAGCAGTACACATCTTCTAGTTTCATTTAATAAAACAAAACAAAAAAATTTGGTAGTTGTCTTAGTCTGTTTGTGGTGCTATAACAAAACACCTGAGACTGGGTAATCTATAAACAGAAATTTATTTCTCACACTTCTGGAGGTTGCAAAGTTCAAGATCAAGGTGTTAGTAGATTTGGTATCTGGTGAGGGCTGCTCTCTACTTCCAAGATGGTGCCTTCTCAGTACATCCTTACATTGCAGAAGGGCAAAAATGGATTAACACTGTGTCCTCACATAGAGAAGATATAGAAGACCAAGACCAGGCAGCTCTCTGAAGCCCCTTTTATGAGGTCATTAATCTCATTCACGAGGGTAGTGGATCCCTCGTGGCTTAATCAGTTCCCAGAAGATCCCTCCGCTTATTATTATTATCTCCTTGTGATCTAAATTCCAACATTAAAGTTTTGGAGGGACATACAGGTTCAAGCCATAGCACTCCTGCTGCTGTAGTTGGTCTCAGGATACTCACTGATATTTATTATGGCCATGCTTTACCATCCATTTTTTATTCTCTCCACCCTAGTTCAGCCCTTCTGCTGGCCTGGGTTGCTTTTCTGGTGTGGTGACTCTAATTTTCATCCCTGAGGAGCCTGAGCCTGTAGTTTTCATGTCTTTATTGAGTCATCTTTGTCATAATTATCTATTCACAGTTTAAATTGGATTGGGAAAATCAAGCAATCCCCCAGCAAGTTCCCTGGGTTCCAGGTATACTTCTTCCTGTTTCTATCATATAGCATCAACCCTACTTCCTTTATGGTGATCAGGGTTAACTACCCCATAGTATAGTAGCGTTTTCTTTATTCATTGTTCTACTGGCAGAAAAAGGCAAATATTACCGGGTGGCAGCAGCCATAGCTTGAAGCTTAATAGAATCCTGGCTGTGTCTCAGCTGGAAGCATACCTGCCCTCCCAGGAATCAGGACATACAGACATTATGAGCCTAAAGTGGTTGGGAAGAAACTCAAATTCTCCAGGTGAGTCAGTGGGTGTGATAATGAGAAGCAAATGTTGGAAACTCCCACCACCGTTCTGTTTTTATTAATTTCTATTATCTTCTCAGAGATTCTAATTGAATAGATATGGAGCAAAACCTAGATTTTCATATTTTTTAAATAGCTCCCTGCATAATTCTAACGATCACTTTGTATCATTGTACCACACCACTATGAGTGAAATTGATTCATTCATTCAACAAATATTTATTGGGTACCTACTATATCCTAGTGCTCTAGACACATTGTTCAACCGTGAGATATATAGAGATAACTGGTGATGTACACATATATATATCTAAACAACTAACATATAGTTTAATTATTAAAAACAAGAAATCAACATTGATACATGAGGGGTACCCAAAAAGATTGGATTATCTTTTTTTTTCTTTTTTGGAAGGCAAGCCCCTTATAGTACAGGATTTCCCCACCAGGTAAGTGCTCTAACAACCCATTGGCATCAACGTACCAGCTAGCTTTGTTGTGAAAGGCTGCATTCAGCTTCAGCAATTTTTTTTTTAAGATACTTTCAACATGTTCCCCCATTTCATGATGGGTGAATTAAGAGCACACCTGCCAACACCAAGCTGAGTGTTCAGCAGTTTGTGACCAAAAATGACCTGACCCCAGTGCCCCACCCTCCTTACTCAGCTAGCCCTGAATAACTTATTTTTTTTTCCAGGATGAACGTCCTCAAAGGGAAATGTTTTGCCAATGTAAAAGAGGTGAAACAAAAAACAGCAGAAGCACTAAAAGGCATCAAAACTGATGAGTTCAAAAACTGTTTTGAGCAGTGAAGAAAGTGTCTTGATAGTTGTATTGCATCAAATGGAGAGTACTTTGAAGGTGACTGAAGTTTAAACATGTAGGAATAAATATCCAATTTTTAGCAAATAGATTCCAGTTTTTTTTCAGGTCTCCCCTTGTAATATCATTTATATCTAGAAGGTGACCCTTTTCTTCTTATCTTAGTTTTCCTAGCAGCTCTGTATTTTATCCTGTCATAAAATCTCCTGCTTCAATTCCTGTTTTCTTTAATTTTTTAAAAGTACAGAATGATTATAGCTAAAATTTCTTGTTTCCTAGAGTCAGCGTTCCAAAATGTTATGTTCTTTTATCTTTTACATAAAATAACTCTTTAATCCTTGTTGCTATAAACTGCTTACATGATTTCCATGTGAAATATTTTTCCACATATTTATCTCTTAATGTAAGTCTCAAATTTGTCCCAGATTAATATTTATAAAATCTCTTTGACTCTCCTTCCTATTTACTTGCTGACAAAAAGATGCCAAACCCTGTAAAACATTTTACGATGGTTTATTCTGAACCAGACTTGAAGACTTAAGCCCGGGAACACCCATTCTCAGGAGGTCTTAAGAACACGTGCCCACTGTGGTTGAATGGTGACTTGGTTATATACATTTTAGGAAGGCAGAAGTTACAAGAAACCGTAAATCAATACATGTGACATTTTCATTGGTTTGGCCCGGGAACGAGCCAAGTGGGACTTGCAGGTCATAAGTGAATTCAAAGATTTCTTGACTAGTAACTCATAGTTCCCATCTGAGGAATTTTGGAAATCAGTAGAAGAGATGCTTTTTGTTAAAGTAAGGGGGCAGAAAACTCCAGGTTTGTTGATATGTAGATGAAGTCCTATATGTAGTAGACTTCAGAGAAGATGCACAAATATCTTACAAGTTTCCCAGAGTCTGGGAATCCCCAAGACTCCCATAGACATAAAATACGTTGATTTCTTTTGTTATTTGTTATACGCTGCGATGCTGGAGTCAGGTTGGAAAGCAAACTTTAGAATTTAGGGTAATCAGGTACTATAACCCTGTTTGGTGAGTTCTTATCAGACAGTGACTCCCCAAGCCTTTAAATTAGGAATTTGCATAGGAGAGAAAAGGTCAGGGTTAGCCCTCATACTCAAGCGTTATTTTAGTCTTGCCAGTAGCACTAATGCTAAAGAGACTTTTTTTTTTTTTTTTTTTTTTGCAGCAAATATTCTCTCTGCTATGGTATAAGCTGTCTATCATGGGTGGGTGGATCAGGAGGTAGGAAGCTGCATCTCTCCACAATTGCAGTTTGGGAAATCAAGCTCTACAATTTCCTTCTGAATGTATTGAAAATATTTTATTGTCATCCATATTATGCTAGTCCTTATTTAATGGAGAGCATACCCAAATTTGGATTTATTTTACTACTTCTGATGTACAATCTATTTTTAACATTGAGAGTCCTTTTTAAGAGGTTAGTGTATATTTAATTTTATGAGTCAATTGTATTATTTCTGGTTCACAGTTGCAACAAAGGTTGACCCACGGATATCTCTACTGCTTAGGAAGGCAGAGAAACATAATGGCAGTGCTTAGTCACACTACTTCTCTTCCAGAACCCCCTCCACTTCAAGTAAGGTGTTTTCCATCTTTCCTGCAGCCCACTCAGACCCAGTACCAGCTACTCCGGTTGAGAACTGCTACTAAAGTTCTTCCACACCATCTCCCCACACTTCCCACAGCCCAGATCCCTGTGCTCATGAGCAGGAGAATCAGTACTTCCCCTTGGCATCCTTTATCTGGAGATTGTATTATGAAGATGAAACCTGCCCTAGATAAAGCATTAATGAAGTTTTCTTTTTCTTAGTTTTTTTTTTTTTTTTTTTTTTGCTTTGTTTCAGTATGTTAGGCACTTACACCACCATCTTTCCCCTTAATCCCATTACTTTCATGATCAGAAACAAAAAGGCTTTTTCATTTTTTTAAATAAAATCCATTTTAAAGAGCCATTTGACACAATTCCAATTCCAGGAAATGAGTTTTTCTACTGAACAATATGGTTTTCTTCAGAATATGTAATCAGTTTGTTATTTTATCCCATCTTGATATATTTAGGTACCCGAAGCTTCTTACTGATAGGATTTTTTTTCTGTCTTTAACCTTCCCCCACAGCTCACACCAAGCATTCAATAAAAAGAACACTCCTAAGCTCCCTGATTCATGCAATTCACTCTGTACCAAACTCCTCACCCTGTTTAACAACTGTTTAAATTTAAGAGGTACTTGTGAGTATGTCATTAGATCCAACATATTTAGTAGTAGCCAGAGTTCAGTTCATAGACCATTTGTAATGATCAATACAACTAAAGCTAGATTTGCAACCGAGTTGAGCCTAAGAAGGATCTTCAAAACATTCGTTCTCATTGTTCCTAATTCCCCTAATCAAATCACCTAGAACATTAGCAACAGCAAAATTCCTGAAGGTCACAAAACATAAGTATTTGAAAACTGAGAATTTTTCATAGGCATCTGTAATGAAGAAATGCAATTATCTTTATTAAGGAGAATTAAGGTGTGTACTAAATTGAATCATCTATGCCTATATAAGTATCAGTTTAGGAACTGAATGTTCATAGGTGGGATGGAGATAAAATCATATATCTGGACAGAGGGATCTTTTTTAGTTTTGTTTTTTTAAGTAAGCACCTAACTAAGAGATTACTCTTCCACATTCCCAAAGATTTGACTTATTTCTAGGTCAGAGGACCAATGTGAACGTGGATGGAGAATTCACCTGGAATTAAGAACTAGTCACTTAGGCAGAGTCTCATGTGATGGTATCATCGTCCAAGGTTGGTCTTGATTTTATCCATGAATTGAACTGATAGACTTCAGATTCTCAATAAATGATGCGCACACCAGAAGGTCAAGTTTACTAATTTAGAGCAAAAACCATTACTATCAAGCATACAGTATACCCAGTTTCACTGATCAGATTGTCCATGAAAGTGTATTAATTTTCAATGGAGGGTATAATTCCACCATGAATAGCATACTTGTGTCTGCTTCATGGCAGCTGATTAATCAAGAGACAAATTTAGAAATTTTTTAAAAATTACTTGGCAAGCGCAGGAAGTGTATAAATGAGAGAGGTTTCATTTAAGACATGACAAAACCTGATTTTTAAAAACCTCTGCCCTACAATAGAGATATAAGTAACAATTCTGTGTCTCTCTATTTTTTTGACAGCACTGAATAAATGCTGTCTAAATCTTTCTCTTTGGCACCATGTTTATCATATTTCATGCTGACCTTTTCCATTCTTTTGACACATCCCTGTTTTAAGTATATTAATACTGTTCAGTCTTTATCTGCTTATAACCTAGAAGACTTTCTGTCTTTTAAAATGACCTGCATAGATATCATCTATTATGTATTGATTATATCAGTGTAACTCAGAACACTGGGAAGGCACTGCTATTGTGTGAACTGTATAGCACTGGTGAGTGCACCATTTACTAGTTTTAACTACTTCTTTTTAGGATAGAGCTTGGCTAATGGGTCTCTATAGACTTGCCCTCACATTTTAGCCCTGTGTAAAGAAGAGGGCAAAGAATGGAGCTCAATTGTTTTCTTTTCTCACTGCTGTTATCATATGCCCTAGGATTCCAGGGTCTCCTGAGATTATTAACAACTACAGAATTCCGAGGGACAGATTACTGAGCTTTTGAAATCTTCTTCTTTGTGGACTGTTCTTGTACTGCTACCATGGAAACAGACATCTCATTATTTTTGAACAGACCTGTTTCACATTAAATTAACTGTCATAAGGAACAAATTCTTTTTTTGTGTGAATATAGCAGAATAACATAGCTCTCAGTCAAGTTGAATTCTTATTCACAATCAGGATAAAACTTTTAAAATTTCTGATTTGTCCTGGATCGCATGGCTTACAGAGAATTGTTTATATCTTAATAACTTGCACAAAAACTTCACTTGTGAAAAGTCCAGATTGTCCCCTTCCTCTGGGAAAAAAAAAAAAAGCCAACAGAATCATGGATTTGCCATCTGACTTTCTGATAAAAGCATATAGTAAATATGTTAGCTACTATAAGTAGCACAAAGTAATAATTCCCAGTCTTTCCAATTTTTTTTTTGTTCTGTTTTTTCCTCCCAGCTTTCATAACAATACCTGGGACCTGGTGGGTTGTCAATACATACTGACATGAACCAATGAAAATTCCAGTAGCTACTTACACCACAACTGTAGCAATGTTACATATTCAGTCTGAAACAATTACTGGTACACATGTGGATTCCTGAACTTTCTACAAATAACTCCTTGGATATTTTGTAGTCTGCAGTCCAAAACTTAGAAAGCATGGTATAAAGGGTGTCCTTATTTTATGTACTCTCAAGATTGGAAGTTATCTAAGTGTATTTATATATCTATTATCATTCAGATTTAGCCATTTTCAAACAACTCAAATAAATCATGTATTTCTATAATTTATTCTCATTAGTCCAAGGAAGAATTTTCTGCAGATAGGATGTGTCAAGTGATAGGTAATTCCTTAATGATACTATAGTTGCCACAAAGGCAGAGACAGCATCGCTCCTGGTTGCCAAAATACCTGTCTAGTACAATAGCTAGACAGTACTCAATAACTATCAGTTAAATCATTGTTTAATCCATAGAACTGGCAAAAATAAGTCAGCTTTCTACTAGACAGGTATTAGACAGAAGAGATTTGGGCTCTTAAAGAATGTTTTTAAGGGCCTTTGAGATAGTATGAATCTAATAGTCACATATCAGAGACTATTATTGTTTCAATGAAGTCCTCTTCTAAAGTACATTTCTAATCTCTTTAACCTTCCTTTATATGACATGACTTGGAATCTCTTCTTCTTCAGGTTTGACATCCAGAATTAATATAATGCAACGGTTTAGAATAACATATCAGTATCATTTATTTTGTCCTAAATGATTACAATATTGTAGACTAAAATTGCATTAGCTTCTTTGACAATAATATTTAGTCTCAACTTTGGTTGCATGTTATGGAAAGTCAACCTAAATGAGCTTGAGCAAAAACAAAAAATTCATTGAAAAGATATGGAATTTTGAAGGATAAATAGTAAACAAAAGGATTTTGAAAGAAGTTTTTACGGAAGACAATAACCAGGATTTTAAATGTTAGTTAAGCACACAGAAAGGGCAAAATGGCCTTAGGAATGATTAGAATTTGAAAGGCTTGAATCCCACCAGTTCCTCCAGGACCATCATTTTGAGATGACAGGTGCCATATCTCATACATCACTAACTAACCCTCTTCCCTTATTTCTGAGTGACAACTCTTGGGAACAGCCTTTATCATCCCACTTGGGTCAGTTGGCTGCTGCTAATTTGGTTCGGACATGACCATTGGAGGCCTAATCCTATGTATTATTGTTGTCAGAGAAAAGAGATGATAGTCAAACCGTGGTCCCGATTGGTATCTACTACACCAATCTACAATTGAGAGTAACTAAAACTGCTAAATATTTTTCCCAAATGCATCTACTGAGCCATGTATGTATGGTTAGCCTTTGAAGACCAAATTGCAAGATGTTACATATATTTGTCTTATGTTTAATTTATTAGTGACAACTTATTTCTCAAGCCTCTGTTCAGTTCTCAAAGTGCTGGTCAAGAGGAAACATATTTTATTAAACTAGGAGGAAATTGTTAAGCTAATGAAGATATAGGGGAAGGCATTTTTGTGCAAAATACATAATTATCTGGTTATACATTGTTGGGAATATTTTTCATGCTGTGTTTTATGGTAGAAATAGAATGAATTGACTCAGTAGCAAGAGCTAATTTAACTCACTAAGCATGAAAAATATGTCTCAGAGAGCAAGACACCTGAAGGCAAAAACATGAGCCTAGAAGACTACACTTTTAATAGTTTTCTAGCACTAGAAAGGGCATCTTTGGGTGAATTTTGAAAGAAATCTACAGAGGATGATGGCTGGTACTTTTTAAAGAATGGTCACAACAGTAAATAATAGAGCACTTTAACTGATGGGATTCCTTGGGTATGAGGCTTACCAGCTGTTTCTTCGACTCATACAACCATGACCTGAATAAATAAGCTAAATATTTTTTTAATCCTTATAGGTTTTCTTGTGCTACCATTCAGCTTTCATGGATTGTCATGAATTGTATACGAGACAAAACATACTTTCCAAATAGCTTTAGGGAATAACTTGGATTCCCAGAAGTAACAAAAGCCTGGAACTTCAGGAATCCTTCCTGCTTCTTGCTGTCACTGAGGAAGATAGAGCCCACCCAGAAAGGGGTCGGATGGAAAATACACAGAAGCTAAAAATATAATACTACTTTAAGCAAAATTCTTTTTTAAATTATTCAATACTACTTAGTGGGGATAGAATAAAACTAATTTTCTATAAAAGATATTACGCTTTCAGCCAAGCTCAGTGGCTCAGCCTGTAATCCCGCGCCTTTGGGAGGCTAAGGTGAGTGGATTGCCTGAGCCCGCGGGTTCAGGACCCACCTGGGCAGGCGAGACCTCATCTCTACAATAAATCAAAAAATTAGCGGGGCGTGGTAGCGCGCGCCTGTAGTTCCAGCTACTTGGAAGGCTGAAGCGGAAGGATCGCCAGAGCCCAGCAGGTCAAGGCTGCGGTGGCCAGGAGCGGCCACTGCACTCCAGTCTGGGTGACAGAGTGAGACTCCAACTCAAAAAACAAAACAAAACAAAAGATATTATGCTTTCTGTGCTAAGTAAAAGCTATGTTTAATATAACACTTTTGCTTATTTAAAGTTAAAGTGTTATGTGAACTGTGTTTTTTTTTCCCTGAAACTACTTCTTAGGAGGTATTTTAAAGACATGAACGATAAGGCAACAAAATGAATCACTTATTCCTGGTGAAAATCACAATACCATGTATTTTAATGGCTTGAGGATTTTAGTTGACTATGAAAACAGACTTCATGTATGTCAGCTGGTGGGCTTGGGGTTAGTGGCATGCCCTATAATACAAGCTGTCCAATGATAGAAATGTTCTAAGTCTGTGCTATCCAGTGCAGTAGCCACTAGCCACAGGTGGCTATTGAGCACTTGAAATGTGGCCAGTAAAACTGAGAAACAGAAATTTTACTGTAGAAAATTAAATAACTACAAGTAACACCAACAAGGAGGGCGTGTCTGTTTGTCTGTTTGTTTTCATCTCCGTTAGAGGGCACTATATCCTCCAGCCTAAGTGAAAACAATGTGCATTTCACCATTTTCCATCTGGTAGCGGCAAACAGAATACACCAGCACTATACTTCCAATTGTCCAGAGATATCTTAGCTTCCTTATAGATCGGTGCTTTGAGAAGCCATCTAACTGCTCTATCCTTTCAGTTATGGCGCTCTCTAGCTTAATTTCAGGTATGAAGAGCAATACTTTCAGCAAGATGTGACTGAAAACACAGAACTGACGTTTGCCTGAGGAACAGACATTCACAAGCTAATATTATGTGGAAAATGTTCAAAAGTGAGTAAAGAAGGAAGTATTCTGTACAAATAAGTGTGTTTCCCCTCAAACTAAATTTAAGGTTACTTTTTTTTTTTTTTGAGTTAGAGTCTCACTCTGTCGCCCTGGCTGGAGTGCAGTGGCATGCTCACGGCTACCCCAGCGTCAACCTACTCGGCTCCAGCAATCCCTCTGCCTCAGCCTTCCAAGTAGCCAGAACTATAGGCACATGCTATCACAACTGGCTAATTTTTGATTTATTGTAGAGTCAAGGTCTCGCCAAGTTGCCGGGGCTGACCTCGAGCCCATGGACTTGACTTGCCTCGGACTCCCAAAGTGCTGGGATTACAGGCTGAGCCACTGAGTCTGGTCAAGATTACATTTTTATTTATATTTTCCAGTCTTGAATATTCCGATGTTATCATGAATTTCCAAAAAGAGGATTTCTCAAGCTAATTTGACTGCAAAACCTTTATTCATGGAACACTAATTAAGATCTATGTGAGCCAATGTTTTTTACAAAATAGAATTTGGAAAGTGCTGGAAAGATTTTTCCAGGATGATATTTATGTATTAATTACTGCCTTTTGGACATACTCATTAAGCACTGTTATTTGTCCACCTTTTTGGTGTTGCATCCATTCCACAAACTTCCACTTGGTTCATAAACATCATCTCTATAAGTATTTTTTCCTTGAATTTCTTTTTTATATGTATTGATATATTCAATTCAATAAGCATCTACTGTATGCCCCACACTATTCTATGTGCCGAGTGCAGTATTAGAAACAACACGTGATTTCTACTCTCTTACATTCTAGTTAGGGAGCAGACAAACAAAACGAAAAAATATAAAAATTGTCAGATGTTGAGTTTTTTTGGAAAAAATTAAGCAGGGAATGGAGATGAGCTTGCAATTTCAATATAGTGGGTTAGGGGAAAAAATCTTCATTGGAAAATTTTTGTTTTAGCAAAGACTGAAGAAAGTAAGGAAGGGGATCATGAAGATATTTGGAGAAGAGCTTTCCAGGCAGAGAGAAAAACAAGCGTGGAGGCCCTCAAGTAGGAGCATGCCTTGGTGCTTGAGACATCTCAAGATGCTGAGTGGTGTGGCTAAGTGAATAGGTCCTGCAAGAAGAGACCAAAGAAGTATCAGGGGACAAAACACATACAGTCTTCAAGCCATTTTAAGGACTTTGACTTTTATTCCAAGGGATTTGGAAAACCATTCAAATATTTTAAATAGAAGAACATGATCTGATTTCCATTTTTGTAGGATCACTCCTGCTGCTATGTTACAAATAGGATATGTGGGGTTGGCAGTAAGAATCAGAGCAGAAAGTCCAGTTAGGGAGCTGCTGTTGTTATCCTCAGGTAAGACTTAGGTGGTACCAGAGGATGTAAAAGGCATTGATCTCGGTTTTACTTTGGAGTTCAGAGCCAGCAGGACTGTCTAAGCCTGATCCGGGACAGAGAGAGGGTGCCTTTCTTTCCAAGAAATGACAAAAGTGGAGATAGGAGCCCAGTGACAATACTTTAACACTGGGGTCCACCTCCAGAATCCAGCTGAGTATGACCTCACATTCACTCATAGCATGGGTCTTGGTGAGCTGTGCTGGCCTCTGGGGATGGGGCTTTTGAAGACTTCAGCCCTGAAGGTCAATTTTTAGAACCTAGGCACCTATCTCAGTGGTCTTCCCTGGTGCAACCTTCTTAGAAATGAGGATGTAAAATATAAATTAAGCACATAGTTTTGAATGCAGGGAGGACTAGGTTTGAGGACACACATACCTGGATCTGGTTCCACCTCAGACATACTTACCAGTTGCCTCACCTTGGACAAATACCTAACTTCCCGTAGGTTTTGTTTCCTCGTCTGCAATAGGGAATGTGTCAGTTTGTTTTGCATTGCAGTAACAGAATACCTGAGACTAGATATTTGATAAAGAAAAAAGATGTATTAAGCTCACAGTTCTGCAGACTGGGAAATTCAAGGTCACAGCCCTGGCTTCTGTGAGGACTTTCATGTTGCATCATAAAATGTTGAAGAAGGTCATGGGAGAAGCAAAAAAACAAAACTCAATGAATATCCTGGCTTTATGACAGCCCAATACCTTATCAAGCTAAAAAGCTTTTGCACAAAAAGAAAAACCATCAAGGAAGTAAAGAGACAACCCATAGAATGGGAAAAAATATTTGCAGGCTATGCATCCAACATCCAGGATCTATGAGGAACTAAAACAAATCAATAGGAAAAAACAAATTACCCTATTAAAAAGTAGGCAAAGGACATGAACAGATACTTCTCAAAGGAACACCTACAAGCAACCAACAGACATGAAAAAATGTTCAGCATCATTAATCATCAGAGAAATGCAAATCAAAGCTACAAGAGACATCTCATACCACTTAGGATGGCTATCATTAAAAAGTCAAAAAAACAACAGGTCCTGGTGAGGCTGCCAAGAAAAGGGAGTGCTCATACACTGTTGGTGAGAATGTAAGTTAGTTCAACCTTTGTGGAAAGCAGTTTGGAGATTTCTCAAAGAGTTAAAAATAGAGCTACTATTTGACCCAGCAATTCCACTTCTGGGAATATACCCAAAGGAACACAAATCACTCTACCAAAAAGACATCTGCACATGTTTGTTTATGGCAGCACTATTCACAATAGCAAAATCATGGAACCAACACAGATACCCATTGAAGGTAGACTGGTTATAGAAAATGTGAGGCCAGGCACGGTGGCTCAAAACTATAATCCCTGCACTTTGGGAGGCCGAGGTGAGAGGACTGCCCAAGCCCACGGGTTTGAGACCAGCCTGGGCAACTTGGCAAAATCTCATCTCTACAACAAATCAAAACACTAGCTGGGCATAGTGGCACATGCCTGTAATTTCAGCTACTTGGAAGGATAAGGCAGAAAGATCACCTGAGCCCAGCAGGTCGAGGCTGCAGTGGCCGTGAGCGTGCCACTGCACTCAAGCCTGGGTGACAGAGTGAGACTCCAACTCAAACAAAACAAAAAAAAAGAAAATGTGGTACATATACATTATGGAATATTTTGCAGCCATAAAGAAGAATAAAATCATGTCCTTTGCAGCAACATGGATGCAGACAGGGTCCATCATTCTAAGTGAATTATCATAAAAATAAAAAACTGAATGCCCCATGTCCTCACTCATAAGTGGACACTGAACATGGGCACAAGGGCACAAAGATGGGAACAACAGACACTGGGCACCGCTACAAAAAGAAGATGGGTGGGAGGATAAAGGATACAAAATCACCTATTGGATACCATGCCAACTACTTGGTGAGAGAGGGCTCATCAGAAGGCCAAACCTTGCCTTCAAGCAATATACTTATGTAACAAATCCTCGCATGTAGCCCGCAATTCTAAAATAAAATAAAAAATAAATGTTAAACATATATAAATCAATTACAGCCCAACCTCTTATGAACTAATCCATGCCCAAAAGAACTAATTCACTCTTGCCAGAGCAAGAACTCACTATCGCAAGCACAGCACCAAAGCCATTCACTAGGGATCTGTCCCCATGAGCCAGACACCTTCACTAGGTCTCACCTCCCAATAACATCACACTGGGGATCAAACCTCAACATGAGTTTTGGTGAGGACAAACCATATCCAAATCATCCAGGGAGATAAACATTTTTTGAAACAAAACTCATTTAGATTTGCTCAGAGGATGAAATTATTTAATGACTGAAATGGGTTTAATGCACAGCACCAGACACATAGAAAATGGAGGAGAGGGGAATTGCTTGGTTTCCTGTTCTGTTCCTGCCCAGGTAAATGGTACCTATATGTGTTTCTTCATCTCTCCAGCATTCTTGGCCTGTTCCTACCCGGTACCCAGGGCTGCTGACTCATGTGTTGCCTTCAAAGCCCCTCTCATCAGAGCTGGTGCTGGCCTCACACACTGGCTTTGTTAAGCAGGTCAGTTCAACTTGGTGTCTTCACTTGATAAATGAGAAGACCCAGAACTAACATTCATTGACAGTTTTTGTTTGTTTGTTTGTTGTTTGTTTTTTCCGAGTTGGAGTCTCACTCTGTCGCCCAGACTGGAGGGCAGTGACCGCTCCCGGCCACCGCAGCCTTGACCTGCTGGGCTCTAGCGATCCTTCCACCTCAGCCTTCTGAGTAGCCGGAATTACAGGCATGCGCTACCACGCCTGGTTGAGTTTTTGATTTACTGTAGAGATGAGGTCTCACTGCCCAGGCGGGTCTCGAACCCGAGGGCTCAGGGACAGTTTTTTTTAAAACTAAATTTATTATTTCATTTAACTCTCACAGTACCCTGTAAATCTGGTATACTTATGTCTACTTTTTCGGATTAGAAAATTTGAACCAGGTGAGATTATTACAAGTCTACATGGCTTAATACAGTGATCTTTAAACAATTCTGCTCACTAACCTTTTCTAGGTGGTATCTAAAATGTTTCTTATAAATTTTAGTAGTTGCAGGCTGGATGCAGTGGCTCATGCCTATAATCCCAGGGCTTTGGGAGACCAGGGCAGGAGAGTTGCTTGAGCCCAGGAGTTCAAGACAAGCCTGGGCAACAGAATGAGACCTTAACACTACAAAAAAAATCAAAAATATTAGCCAGGACTGCTGACCCATGCCTACAGTCCCAGCTACTCGGGAGACTAGGGCAAAGGGATTGCTTGAGCCCAGTAGGTCAAGGCTGTGATGAGCCTTGATTGTGCCACTTCACTCCAGCCTGGGCAACAGAATGACTCACATAAATAAAATCATTGTAAAATATGAACTTTTCAGTATATTATAAACATTGACATTTTGAGCTACTGCATTACTCCTTTAAAAACAGCTTTTGGAATCTAAATACCATAGAAATTTTATAATGACATCATCCATTTCAAAAATAAAAGAGCAAGCTCTTCTTTAACTGTCAAAATTTTTACATTGTTCTTTCCCCTTGAATTTCATCATAATGCATTACATTTGGTTGCTGAATCTTTTATTCATCCTGTTGTATTCTTCTTGAAAAAAAGATGAATGTATTTTTTATTTCTCATATATGTGATACTATAAGATTTTCTTCTGAAACGAGTTTACATTGCAAATATTTATAATAGAATTGATTAAAACATACATTTATTGCATATTTTGTTAAACAATTATTAAATATAAAAGGTCAATTTTTTACTGGAAATACATCTCTTAACAAGATGGATAGGATATTTTTAAATAAGTTCCAGCATCTACGGATAATTCTTACTTATTACTAAAATGAGAAAATCCTCAGCAGCAATTCTATTACTATTTTTTGTACTTGTCATTTTAAAGTTGTATGTAACATTGGCTGTAAAAGTTGAGAAACTGCATTCACGTACAAAATGAGAATGGGAATGAAAGAAGTTTTGTCATAGCAGTATCACATTTCTTTGAACTACTTCTGAGTTAAGTACCAGAAAGCATCTAATACTCTAGCTCCAAAATACTTTTTTGTATTTGTAAGATGACATCGTGATTCGATTCCATTTCAATTTTATTGGAAACAAATAATTGGAAACCATTTGTTTTGCCAAAGATTTTTAACCCCATATCTGGGATTTGCTTTCTCAATACCAGCACCAAAAATTCCAAATAAACCACTTTGGTACCTAGAGGCTTTTACACACTAAGAGGCTTTTGCACCATAGTTAAGTAAAAGATATTCTTTACTTCCAAAATGTTTACATTTTGGAATAGAATATCTGGGGCTCTTTTATAATGAGTTAATTTGAGTAGATGGTATTTTGAAACACTTTATCCAGGTTGGATTTAATTCATCGCTTTTCTACCTGATGATATTTTACATTTATGTTTTTCAAATTCTTGTCAGTTGGCTCTAGATATATTGCTATTTAAATGTCTTTGCTTCAAGCATGTAAATTTCTCTCATGCTTTGGCCAAAACTTTTAAGATGATGGTAATGTGCTAAGGACAATAAGCACAAAATTTTTAAAAAGTAATTATATAGCTATATCTAGATGAGTGTGTATTCATGTGTGTGTGTGTGTGTGTGTGTGTGTGTGTAAAAAGAGTCTAAAAAAGATGAAGTCAGCAATTTGCAGAATTGACATGAAGTAGATTTGGAGGATAGAGTAAAACAACTATCTGTACCAAAGGGGACTACAAAACAGCTTCAGATGTTGGTTTTATCCATCAATTTTTGCCTTTCTGGTCTTATTTGTGATGTTCTGAACATTCCTTAGGTAAACGGTATTGGAGTAATCACTTAGCATTTGGTAAGAGCTTTAATAGAAACAATCAAACAAACTAGCTATGAAAATCAGTATACTTCCAATGACCTTTAGACATTTAATCATGCCCTTAACAAGCTATGTTATCTGTGTGGTTTATAAAGCAGTTACTTTTTCTTTAAAAGTTTTTGAATGTTTTATAGTAATTGTTTTTTATCCAAGATAACAAGATACAATGCTGAAATTCCTAATGCTAAAAATACAAAAAAGAAAACTCTTGATGGCACCAGTAGACTCTTGGGGGAGCAAGGAAAATTATATCAAAGCTAGAAGGAATTTTCTTTCTCAAACTGTGACCAAAATCACACATTGTAATAAATGCTATACAGAAAAATACCAGGGTTCAGAGAGAGAAATTAATAGTAGAATTGGATCAGAGAATATTGGATCAGAGTAATTTGTATCAGAGAATAACAGAAAGTCTCACTCAATGACCAACATTTAAGTCAAGACTCAAGGTATAGACAAGCTTTAAAAAAGTGAACAGAAAGAAATATCCAGACTTCAAACAGGACAAGAAAACCAATTCTAAGATAAAGTGATAAAGACACCCAAAAAAGCCATTCTCGGAAAACAAAGAATCCAGAAAGTAAGCAAGAACTGTAAAAGAATACAGTCTGGAAAAATGACATAAGATGAAATATGAAAATAAATTGCCCACAAGCGCTTAGCTTTATAGTTCTCTTACTAAACATGAAATCAGTAAAACAAGAACTTAAAGTCTAAATGGAAAACAAAGTAGCAGAATGACAAGAAAAATAGACATTTTAAAGCTAAGAAAATAGAAAAGAGATTCAAACAACATTGCCTATAAATTAGAAATTGCCTGAATAGGGCAAACAAAACTAAAACTCAAATGAAAGCAGATGGAAACCTTAAAGTAATAATGGTAAATTAACAGGACAAACAAAAAACAGAGTAAAACAAATGGTATGAGAAAATAGAGAAGTCAGAGAAAGATATTCTCACATTGAGGGTATTTGATATGCCAGAAATAGTGAACCTAACAAACAGAACCCTCTCAAAATTATTTAGTGATAAAATACAAAAAAAAAATTCTTTAAAAAAAAACTGCGCCGGACTCGGTGGCTCGGCCTGTAATCCCATGCCTTGGGAGACTGAGGTGAGTGGATTGCCTAAGCCCGCAGGTTCGAGACCCGCCTGGGCAACTTGGGGAGACCTCATCTCTACGATAAATCAAAAAAATTAACCGGGCGTGGTAGCGTGCGCCTGTATTTTCACCTACTTGGAAGGCTGAGGCGGAAGGATCTCCGGAGCCCAGCAGGTCGAGGCCCAGCAGGTCGAGGCTGTGGTGGCCGGGAGTGGCCACTGCACTCCAGTCTGGGCAACAGAGTGAGACTCCAACTCAAAAACAAAAAACAAAAAAAACTGCAAGTCAAAACCTGCTATTTAAAAAGGTACAACACATATCCTCCCCCAAAAAATGTACACAAAAGCATCAAAGACAGATTCTGATTGTTATTGAACTTCAAGGATAAAAATAGAAGTCTTCAGACCTTTGAGCAAAACATAAAAACAAAATCTCTTAGCAAGTAGAATTAGATAGTGCACTGGATCCTCACAGTAATGCTGGGAGACAAGAGGGAAATATCTATAAATTACAGGAAGAAAATAGGAGTCTCTCACAAACATTAAACCCATTTAAGTTGTCATGTAAGTGAAAAGATTGAGATCTATTTTCAAACATGAAAGATCTTAGGACATGTAGTATCCATGAGCCCTTCAACAGCAGATGTATCAGATTGATGAAACTAACCAAAATCAGATTCAAAATTTAAAACTCAAAAAGTAAAATGATAAATGAGGATCATCATATAAACAAAAAATTAAGACTAAACAACTAGGAAAAATTGATTTCAGAATACAATTAAAATACTGAGTATTCTGTGTACAGTCATGAGGGAGTAAAAGGATTTGAATTTACTCTCTAACTAAGAGCAATTAGAAAGCTAGACAAACATATATAAAATAAATGTTTCTGGAAGTTGGACAAATTCAGTGAAGAGTTGAAATCCATAAAAGAGGGGAAATAAATGAGGTAAATCTTACATAACTCCAGATTTTAGCCTGTAGACAATTTATGGCCCAAGAGAAACCTGTCAAAGTCTGAGGAATTTTCTCTGAGTTGAGGAAACAGATATTAGATTTTAGGGTGGCCCAGGCAACCAGAATTTGCAAAGTAGAATAACTACAGAGAATAGGATTATTTAGAAAAGTGGCTCTTGATATTTGAATATGAGTCCTTTTGAGTCTTTGATGGAATACTAATCTGCCCATGCATAGCATTAAATTCACTAAGACTGAACAAAAACGTGTAGAAAAAGAAAAATTACCAGGAAGTGGGAGCCCAACAATGTTCGTAGCCTATTCAGAGCTAGGATTATCAAATCCTCCCAGTCAGACCAGAATAATATTGTTAAGAGCACATGAAATTTACTACAGACCCCAGAAGAGTCACATCTGAGGTTAATCTGGTACTACAAGATCTAGAAAAGATCAAACTGAATTACAAGTAATTTATTGTTTGCCCAAACAAAATTAAAATCCTTCAAATAATTACAACAAAACCCAACACTTAATAATAAAATGTTTACAATGTCTAACATCCAGTCAAAAATTGTTAGACATGGAAAGATAGAAGAAAATATAACCAAGGAGGAAAAAAATAGTTCCAAAGAAACAAATACAAAAATGATAAAGTAGATGAAATTAGTAGCAAGAATGATAAAGATCACTTTTATAAGTTTATTCAATATGCTTTTAAAGAAAAATATGAACATAATGAGGGAAAAATGGAAGATCTTAAATATGAAACCAAGTTAAACTGCTTTGGAAGAAAAATGAAATACCTAAGTGAAAATTACAGTATATTGGTGAGAAGATGGCAGCCGAGCCAGTCAGCCTATGCAAGTCCTGGTGTGAGTGAGTGAGTGCATAGAAAATTTTGTGTGAGTGCTGGCAAGTGAGTGGGTGTGTGAGTGGCAGAATGAGTGAGGGCTAGGGAGCTAGCTGCTGGGGCTCTCCTGGTACAGCGGCTGGTGCTGCCGTTGCCAGCTTGGACCCTAGCAATTCCCAGGATACAGGAGCTGAGCGCTATTGTTTATTTTTTTAGTCAGCAAAATCCTCCCAGAAAATGCTGGGAGAGACTGACTAAGTGGAGGCTTGCGAGCAAGTGACCAGGGCCATCCTGGTGCAGCAGCTGGTGCTACAGTTTCTCTGCTTGGTCCCTGGTGCTTCCCAGAATTCAAACATCTTTTTTTTTAACCGACAAGAGTTTTCCTGTGAAGAAAAAGTGAGGAGAGACTACTGGCTCCAGGCTCTGGCTCACCACTGCAGCAGGAGAGACTGCCCGCTCCAGATTGTGCCTCACCATTTCAGTGGCTGTCCAGACACTGGCAACAGGGGCTGCAGAGGGTAGCTCAGAGGCAGAGCCCCACTGAAGAGGTCAAGAGAGGTGCCCCACCACCATCTTTAAGGTGGGGCAGGAAAGTGCTCCAACTTACTCACCACCGAGCAACAGACCCAGTCTCTGTGACTGGTGGATCAACTACCCAGGGTTGATCATGACCCAGAGGGAACATCCTGAAAGCACAAACTTGGGAGGGAGGTGATAAGTGCTGAGTCCCAGGCACTCCACCCCCTACCCTCATCCAGCCATGGGACAAAGGGTGTGGCCAGAAGAGGATGAGGAAGAATTCCAAAGAAATCAGTGGTGAGTCTGTGACTGACTCAACCCCCCTCCTCTCCAGCAATCCTCTGAACATCAGAACCACACAGCTGGGGCATGACTGAGAGGGACAAACCCAGGCAGAGCCTGGATATCAGTCACAATAGAAGAACTCCATTCCAGGATAGGTCTGACTGGGGCACCCCCAGTGATTACATACCTGGGGAAGAGACAATCCCACAACTCCCCGCTGGAGTGGATCTCCCTGACCATACCAGAGTGGGAGGGGAGGACTGCAGCCCCACCCACCCCCACTGCCCCTCCTCCTTCCCTGCTAGGGACACTGAAGAGAGAATGGAAGAGGTGGAAGTTCTGCAGGATATAGCAGAGGAGATGGGAGGAACAATTACAGAGCTTGCCACAAGAAGGCAGAGCTTAATTTTTATCTTTAATTTTAAAAAAATTTTTTTAATTTTTTGCCTGTTTGTTAGTTCAGCTATTTTTAAAATACTTTTCCTTTGTGCATGAATGTGTATGTAAAGGTTTGATTTACATCCTCACCTTTTTTTTCTTTCTTATCTTTTTCTTTTTCATTCTTCTTTTTTTGTTGTTTTCTGTTTATATCTATATGTAAATGATTGAGTGCTCATCTGTCAGTTTTTTTGTTTCTATTGCTTTGTTTTTGCTCTTTTGTTCTTCTATTTTTTAATTTTTCTTTTTCTAGTTTAAGTTGTGTCAATATATGTGTGAGGGTTCAATCTGAATTTCTTTGTTTTGTTTTTGTGTTTGTTTTTACAGTCTTTCTGTTTTTCTTACCCATTCATCTTGTGCTAGGCATGTATGTGTGTGTTCAGTTTTCCTAGTTTTTTGTTGTTGCTGTTTGTTTTGTTTCACTTTGTTGTTATTCCCATTTGCTTGAGGGTGCATGTGTATGTCTCTGTGTGTGTGTGTACAACTGTTTTTGACTTTGGTTTCTGCTTTCATTGTTCTGTGTTGTTGTTGTTGCTTTTCTTTTTTTTATTTCTTGTCCATCGTATTTCATTCTATTTTTCTCTGTGCTTCTCATTGTTGTCACTGTATCTTGGTCTCAGGTGGTACACACATGTACCCATTGCATCATCATATAGAATGGCGATGGGGTGTGGATCTCAGGGAGCACATATCACAATGAGTGAACATTGTAATTTGCAAGTAGTTTCTGAATCCTAGCTCCCCATTCTCCAGCTTATTCAACTCTCAAAACTACAAGAGAAATAAAAGCAGCCCACACACAGTCCTGTTTAAAAATAGAACAAATCCAGAGCCAAGATCAGGGAAGAATAGAGGGGTGAGCAAATATCAGAAGGGAAAACCTCTCCCACTGACACTGAATAATGGAACTAAAGAGAAAAGCAAGAGATCTGTAACAAATGAGAAAAAATCAAAGGAAGACCACAGGTAATTTCAAGTGTAACAAAGAGAAATTTCCTGAAAAATCAGACCTTGGAGCCCAAACAATGGAAGTCACCAATGACTGGCCCCAGAATAGAACAGGAATTAGGGAATGGATGGAAAGAGTGAATAAGACTCAAGAAAAACAAGATGCAACACTGCAAGAACTTGTAACAGAGCTTTTGGCAATAACGAATTTCATCCAGGATCTAAATAACAAGATGACAAGCATGGAAAGCAGAATTAATCTAACTGAAGAAAGAATCTCAGAACTTGAAGACCAGAACATGGAATTAATCCGATCTGTAAAAAAAATAGAAAGAAAACTCAGAAAGAAAGAACAAAGCATATAAGAGATGTGTAATTATATCAAGAGGCCAAACCTACACCTGATTGGTATCCCAGAAGAAGAAGAGAAATGGAGAACACCTTGAAGCAAGTATTCCAGGAGGTAATTCAAGAAAAATTTCCCCATCTTACCAGAGAGGTGACCAGCCAAACACAAGAGAAACAGAGAACTCCAAAAAGACATCAAACGAGAAGATCAACCCCTAGACACATAGTAATTAGCCTACACAAAGTAGGCATGTAAAAAAAATCCTAAAGGCAGCAAAAGAGAACGGTCAGACTACCTACTGGGGAAAACCAATCAGAATAGCAGCAGACCTATCAGCAGAAACACTACAAGCAAGAAGGGACTGAAGTCCAATATTCAAAGTCCTCAAAGATAAACAATTGTAACCAAAATTTCCTACCCAGCCAAATTCAGCTTCATCAGTGATGAAGAATTAAATTCCTTCCCAGATATCCAATCCCTAAGGGATTATGCAGCTTCTAGTCCAGCTCTACAGGAGACACTTAAAAAGGTATTAAGCATAGAGGAAAGAAAAAAAGAATAACCACACACTTCCCAAGAGAACAGAAGAGCACAGAATCAACAGAGAATACAGTCCAACAACAAACTTTAAACCACACACATACATCAACCCCAAAGCCAAAAGAAAACAAGCAAGCAAAGAAAACGCTTTATAAGAACCTCATGACAGGGATAAACAATCACATTTCAATAATAAGCCTGAATGTGAATGGACTAAATGCACCTCTGAAAAGACACAGAATGGCAAACTGGTTTAGAAACCACGACCCAGTAATTTGCTGCATCCAGAAAACTCATCTCATTACAAGGGACACACACAGACTCAAAGTTAAAGGATGGAAAACGAGTTTCCAAGCAAATGGATCACAAAAGAAGATAATAGTCTCAATCTTAATATCAGACAAAACAACCTTTAAGCTATCAAAAATTTTAAAAGATACAAAAGGACACTACATAATGACAGAATGTTCAATCCATCAACAAGAAATATCCATCCTAAACATATATGCACCTAATATAGGAGCACCAGTATTTATAAAGCAACTACTAAGTAAACTAAAAAAAGATATTGACTTTAACACTATTATAGCAGGGGACTTAAATACCCAACTAACAGCCTTGGATAGATCATCAAGGCAAAAAATCAACAAGGAGATCCAGAATCTAAACTTGACACTTGACCAAATGGACTTAATAGATACCTACAGATTATTCCACCCAACAACTACAGAATATACATTCTACTCATCACCACATGGAACATACTCCAAGATTGATCACACCTTTAGTCGTAAATCAAGCAAAAACAAATTCCATAAGGTTGAAACATTGCCATGCACTTTCTCAGACCACCGTGGAATAAAAATAAATATCAATACCAACAAAATTTCTCCAAAGCCCACAAAGACATGGACACTAAACAGCATGATGCTAAACAACTACTGGGTCAACACTGAAATCAAAGCAGAAATTAAAAGATTCCTGGAAACAAATGAAAATGAAGAAACATCTTATCAAAATCACTGGGATGCCATGAAAACAATTATAAGGGGGAAATTTTTATCTCTATGAGCACACTTCAAGACAATGGAAAGATCACAAGTGGAGAGCCTAACAAATCACCTAAGGGAGGTGGAAAGAGAAGACCACCAAAACCCCAACTTTAGCAGAAGAATCCAAATCACCAAAATAAGAGCCCAAATACAGGACATAGAATACAAAAAATCATAGAAAATATCAAGAAAATACTGGTTCTTTGAAAGAATTAACAAGATTGATGGACCCCCTAGCCAGAATGACCAAGAAAAAGAGATAAAAAGCCCAAATAAACACAATCAGAAATACAAAAGATTAAATCACAACTGACCCCAAAGAAATACAAAAGATTGTCAGAGATTACTATGTACAACTATATGAAAACAAACTGGATAACCTAAATGAAATGGAGAGCTTTTTGACATCACACAACTTCCCCAGGTTGAAACAAGAAGACATTGAGACACTATATAGATGAATAACAACACAGGAAATTGACTCTGTCATATGAAAACTACCTATAAAAAAAAAAAGCCCTAGACCAGATGGTTTTCAAGCAGAATACTGCAAAACATACAAGAAGGAGCTGATACCAATCCTACTGAAAGTATTCCAGGCAATTGAGAAAGATGGGATTATCCCCAAATCATTTTACGAAGCTAACATCACACTGATACCCAAACTTGGTAAAGAGCCAACAAAAAAAGAAAACTACAGGCCAATATCTCTTATGAACATAGATGCAAAAGTCCTCAACAAGATTCTAGCAAATTGGATCCAAAAATCCATCTCAAAAATCATCCACCATGACCAAATTGGCTTCATCCCCAGGATGCAGGGCAGGTTCAACATTCGCAAGACCATAAATGTAATTATATACATCAACAGATATAAAAACAAGAACCACATGATTATCTCATTAGATACAGAAAAAGCTTGTGATAAAATCCAGCATCCCTTCTTGATAAAAACCCTCAAACACCTATGTGTAGTATTTCTCAAAATAGTAAGTGTCATCTACGATAAACTTATAGCTAACATATTGCTGAATGGACAGAAACTGGAAACATTTCCCCTGAAAACTGGAACAAGACAAGGCTGCCCACTTTCATCCCTCTT
>NW_007253920.1:338974-369930 GCF_000164805.1 Carlito syrichta
AAGAAGACACAAACAAATGGAAAAATATTCCATGCTCATGGATAGGAAGAATTGACATTGCTAAGATGTCCATCCTACCAAAAGCAATCTACAGATTCAATGCAATATTCATTAAATTACCAACATCATTCTCCTCAGACCTTGAAATTACAATACAGAAATCCATATGGAAACATAAACGACCACAAATAGCCAAAACAATCCTTAGCCAAAGAAATAAAGCAGGAGGTATCACAGTTCCAGACTTCAAACTTTACTGTAGGTCTACAGTAATCAAAACAGCCTGGTATTGATACAAGAACAGGCATATAGACCAATGGAACAGGATAGAGATTCTGGAAGCCAAGCCCCAATTTCTCAACCAACTCATCTTTGACAAAGCCTCCAACAACAACCACTATTGTTGGGGAGAGGAGAACCTATTTAGCAAATGGTGCTAGGAACACTAGTTGATCACATGCAGAAGATTGAAACACCAATACACAAAAATTAACTCTAAATGGATCAAAGACCTAAATGTAAAACCTCAAACTATAAGAATCTTTTAAAAATGCCAGGGACACCCTTATGGAAATTGGAACTGCCAATTCGTGATCAAAACCCTAAGTGCCCATACCATAAGAAATCAAAACAGTAAGATTGAACAATTATCATAACAGTAAGATTGAACAATTATCATAATACTATAATATAGACAAGTGGGACCTCATCAAACTGACAAGATTTCGCAAAGCAAAAGAAGACATCTGAGCAGGGAAACAGCCCACAGAACGGGAAAAATATTTGCCAACTATATATCTGACAAAGGTTTAACATCTAAGATCTACAAGGAACTCTAATGCGCTGAAAAGAAAAAAAAGAGCCCCATTAAAAAGTAGGTCAAAGACATGAATAGACACTTCTCAAAAGAAGATATACAGGCAGCCAGCAGAGACATGAAAAAGTTCTCAGCCTCACTAATCATCAGAGAAATGCAAATCAAAACCACATTGAGATATCACCTCACCCCAGTAAGAATGGCCATCATTAATAAAACAAACAACAGATCCTGGCAAGGATGCGGAGAAAAAGGAATGCTTCTACACTGCTGGTGGGAATGCAAACTAGTGCAATCTCTTTGGAAGACAGTGTGGCAATTTCTGAACGAACTAGAAATTGACCTTCCATATGACCCAGCAACCCCCTTACTGGGAATATACCCAGAGGAACACAAATCATTCTACAAAAAGGATACCTGCACACACATGTTTGTTGCACCTCTATTCATAATAGCAAAAACATGGAACCAATCGTGCTGCCCATCAAAGCTGGACTGGATTTTTAAAATGTGGTACATATACACAATGCAACCATAAAGAAGGACAAACATGGACTTTGCAGCATCTTGGATGAACTTAGAATCTATCATACTCGGTGATCTATCACAGAAACAAAGAACAGAGTACCATATGTTCTCACTTATAGGTGGACCTTGAACAATTATCATTATACTATAAGAAAGGAATTGACATTAGTGGGAAACTGCTAGGGAAGGAGTAGGTGGGATTGGCAGTTGAGGGAAACTACCAGGGGAGGGAGGGACACAGCTCATCAACAAGGGTAAATACATAATGAACATTTGTATACCTAACCCTGAATTGTACTCCACATTTTTAAAAATAAGATTTTGCAGATTAGACATAAAAGATTTAAAAGGTCAGTGAACTTGGAGACAAAGCAATCAAAAATATTTAAAATGAGGTACACAGAGAAAAAATAAAAAATAGATAAAAGAGTCTAAGTAATCTGTGAAACAATATCAAGTAGTTTAGCATACACGTAATTAGGGTTTCCAAAAAAGAGGAAAAAGACAAAACAAAATATTTTAAGGAATAAATGAATAAGTTTAAAGCACACAAAGCAAAAAAAAAATTATAATATTGAGAAGAAAAAAATAGATATATCCAAAACAGTTGTTGGAGATATCATCTCCTTTTTCTCAGTGATTGATATTAGAAATGAAATAAGTTTTCACTTAACATCATTGATGTGTTCTTGGAAATGGAGACTTTAAGTAAAACAACATATAACGAAACCAATTTTTTTCTCATCAATATTATAACAAAATGACGTTGAATAAAATGGCATTTGATGACTTGCTGAACATTGTTTTACTTAAAGTCACAGTTTAAGCCAATGAGCCCATGAACAACATTAAATGAGGACTTAGTGTATAGAAATCAATATAGGTATAGAAGACTTGAATGGCAGTACCAAAAAACTTGAAGTATTGGACATTCCTTTAAAAAAAAAAAAACCCAACCATTAAAAACAGACTATAGATCCTTTTCAAGTATACATGGAACATTTATCAAGATAGACCACATGCTAAGCATTAATGAAGTCTCAAAAAAAAGATTAAAATCATAAGGGAATTAAATTACAGGTGACTAATAAAAAGACATCTGGAAATACCCAAATAGTTGGAAATTAAATTTCATAATTTTCTAAGAGTATTTAAGTTCAAAGAATAAGTAATAGGAAAAATAAGAAAATATTTTGAACTAAATTATTGTAAAAATACAGCATATAAAAATTATGTGATGTATATAATATACTCTTGAGAGTGGAAATTATGACTTAGAGTGTTCATACTGGAAAAATAAAACAAGATAAAATCAATAAGAAAATTAAAATCAATATAGAAAAATAAATGACACAAGAAAGTTGTTTCTATGGGGAAAAACCAATAAAATTGATAAAGCTCTAGGTAGAAGGATCAAGAAAAAAGAGAAGACACAATTAAAGGACATCACTTACAGATCCTACAGACATTAAAGGATTTGTAAGGGAATATTATAAATTTATTCAAGGAGAAAAAGAATCTGAATAGCCTAACAAGTAAAAATATTAAATTTGTAATTCAAATGTTTTTATTAAGATCCCAAACCCAAGATGACTTTCTTGGTTGCTTATATCAAACATCTTTTTAAAATAGTATACCAATCCTACATAAATTATTTTAGAAGGTTAAAAAGAAGATACCATATCCCAGCTCATTTTCTGAGTCAACATTACCCTGATACAAAAACCAGATAAAGACATTATAAGAAAAGGAGAGTACAGATCCATCAGCTACACTAACAAATAAATCCTTAAGACTATAATAGCAGCAGATTATATCAAGTAATATGTATAAAGTGTTATATATCTTTATCAAGTAGAATTTATCCCGGAAATGATAAATTGACTTAACATTTGGAAATAAATCAATGTAATTGAATAAAATAATATTGGTAGAATAAAAGAAAACTAGAACTATCTTAATAAGTGCAGAAAACACATTCAAGAAAGTCAAATTCATTATAAAAATTCTCAGCTTTTATAGAAGAAATTTGATCAAAACTCTAAAAATATCCTGAAGCTAACATCACACATACTTGTGAAAGAATGAATGCTTTTCCCCAAAGACTGTAAACAGAACAAAAATGTCTATACCCATCACTTTAACATTCTATTGGATGTCAAAAACAATGCAATAAGATAAGAAAAATGAGCTAAAGTTACACATATTAGAAGGAAAAAGTAAAGTTGCTTTCATTCACAGATGGCAGGACAGTGTAGATACAAAATTTAGAGAAATTGTGATACCATGACTATACACAGAAGGTGCCAAAAAAAAAGTATACACATTTAAAGAAGGAAAAACTGTATTAAAATTGTATTATTCAATATATACCAATAACAGTAGATGAATACAAGTTACATTTGACTTCTGCAAATACAAGAGGTGCTCAAAGTGGTTACCATCAGCATCCAGACACTTCTGATTACAGTGAACTAAAAGTAGTACGTAGATGATATCTCTTAAAATGTGTATACATTTTTTGGCACCCCCAGTATATATTGGTTTTCATCCCAACTCATAACTCCCATACTTATTGTCACAGTCTTTTCTTGTAATGTTGGAGTGTGTTAGGCCTCAGAAGCAGGCCTCAGGAAACAGAATCTCTTCTTTCTCTGACCATCTGTTGTCCTCCTTTCATCATCCAATGCAGGATTCTAATCTGACTGTGGGTCATATGAGCATCGTTTCAGACAGAGTCCTGCCCCGTACCCCACAGACCCAGAAGAATCTGGACAGACCTTGCCGGGTTTAGATCATGTGCTTTTGTTCAATCACATTTCTACATGGTTATCCATGCTTCAATCATGGACGACCAATGAAGTGTCTATAAAAGGCACAAAGGACAGGGTTTGAGAGCTCCCAGGGAGCTGAACACGTGGCGGCTGACAGGAAAAACTCATCCACGTGTCAGAAGTGTTGTCACTGCAACTCCACAGTGACAGAAGCTCCTGTGCTTGCGATCCTTCCAGACCTCACCTATGTATCTCTTCATCCGGCTGTTTATTTTGTATCCTTTGAAATATCCTTCTTGGCCAGGCACAGTAGTTCATGCCTGTAATCTCAACACTCAAGGAGGCTGAGGCATGAGAATCACTTGAGCTCAGAAGTTCAAGACCAACCTGGGCAGTAGAGTAAGACCTTGTCTCTACAAAAATAAAAATAAAAAGCCAGGCATGGTGGCACACTCCTGTAGTCCCAGCTACTTGGAAGACTGAGGTGGGAGGATCACTTGAGCCCAGGAGGTCACTCCAGACTGGGTAACAGACTGGGACCTTGTAGCAAAAAATAAAATAAAATCCTTCTTAATAAACTGGTAAATGGTAAGTGTAAGTAAGTACTTTCCTGATTTCAGTGAACTGCTGTTGTAAATTAATCTAACTCAAAGACAGGATCATGGGAATCCCAATTTGAAGCCAATTGGTAAGAACTTTCAAAGCCCAGACTTGCAACGGGGGAAAGGAGGGTGAAGTCTTGGGGACTGAGCTCTCAGCCCGTGAGATCCGATGCTATTTCCAGGTAAATAGAGTAAAAATTGAATTAAAGGACACCAGCTGGTGTCCACTGGTGGGCGGTGGGGAGAAACCCCCACTTTTGGTCACAGAAGTTTTCTGTGTTGATGATTGTTGTGTTGTAAAAGCAGAGGGGGAAGCATGGTTTGAGAGTATTTTCCTGAAGCAGGAATCTACAAAAAAAATCTACGAGAGCTAGTAAGTGAGTTAAACAAGGTCACAGCATACACAATCAATAAATAAAGTGCTTCAGTATTCAAGTAATTTAAAAATGGAAATGGTTTACAATAACATCAACAAATGTAAAACACTAAGGGACAAATTTACAATGAAAACTACAAAACAATCCTGAGAAAACTAAAGGAGACCCAAATCAATGGAGAGATTTACCAAGTTCATTTATTAATATTTCAGTTCTCTTCAAGTTGATCTGTAAATGCAATGCAACACCCACTAGTTGTTACATTGAGCACCCCCACTACTGGGAGACATTTTTCAAAGACAAGTTCTACTTTTTAAATAAAAACGTAAAAGATGTAGAATAGCCAAAATCATTTTTAAGAAGAATAAATTGGGAGAACTCACACTACCTGTTTTCAAGATTTATTATAAAGCTACAGTAGTAAGACAGTATAGTAATGGAGTAAAGATAAACACATAGATCAAGGCAACAGAGCAGTCCAGAAATAGAAACATATGCACATGGTCAACTGACTTTTGGCAAAAGTTCCAAAACAATTCAAATGAGAAAGGATAATCATTTTAACAAACTGTGCTGCAACAACTGTATATTCATATGGGAAAAAAAAATCTTGACCTCACACCATCTCCAAATATTACCTTAAAATGGATCATGGACATAAACATAAAAGCTAAAACTGTAAAACTTATAGAAGAAAACACAGGACAAAATCTTTGCAATCTTGCAGTTGGTAAAGATTTATTTAGATAGGATACAAAAAAAAATAAAGCATTGGACTTAAAACTAAACCTTCTGCTTTTTTAAAGGTACTCTTAAGAAAAACCACAGACTTGGATAAAATATTCATAATACATATGTGTGACAAAAGACTAATACCTAAGTATATATCAGATATATATATGTATATAATATATATATAAATCTTACAGTAAGATTTACTCAACCTATATACAATGAGATTTACTCAACAATAATAGGCAACAAACTACTGATAATTGCAACATGAATAAGTCCCAACGAGAAAGCAGATAAAAGTTATACTGTATAGTTATGGCTATAGGAAACTTTAGAAACTAATCTAATCTATAATGACAGCAGATCAGTGGTTATGTGAGTTAGGAAGGAGTGTTTGGCTGGGAAGGGAAGAAGTGTAACATTTGGGGTGATAGAAACATTCTTCTATATATTGAATATGATAGTGGTTACACAGGTGTATACTTTTGTCAAAATTTATCAAACTGAGTGCTATTAAAAATGAATATATTTGATTGTATATAAAATACATCTCAATAAAATTGGAAAAAATAGCAAAGAGATATATAATATCTTATTCCTAGCATATACTCCTAAAATAATATGTCACATTTTATGCAAGGCTTTGGTTTAAAAGTTTGGTTCAAATAGTTTGCTAAGCCATTCCTGTTTTCCTCCTGTAAAAAAAAAAGAAAAAGAAGAGTAAATGTTCTGACAAGATAAAAATGATACTATATAAGTTACAATGAGAAGGTATGAGGAAGTATTTTCTATCAAGGAGAATACACATACTGTCTAAAAGGAAACATGGACTAAAAAAGATGGAAAATATAGTTTCAATTCATAATAATTTCATAGTCTTATTATTAAATATCTACAATTAAATAATTTCTTAAGTTCATTTTATTTTAGTAAATTCAAGTATGATAAATGAAATACATTTAAAGGCACATATAGTTTAATCCTAGTTTATAAAATTATTTTTGGTTATTTATCTACTTGCCTACCACTTTCATTTCCATGTTTTTATCTGACTATGTGCATAAAAATATGTTTGGAATTATTCTAGCCAAGTGCTGAACCTTGTTATTTATCACCATTTTGAGTAAATAGTTGCTTTCTTTGAAACTTTCTGGATCACTTCAACTTTTTCTTTCCTCTCCTGTTTCAGGTTATGGCTCAAAAGTCATGTCCTTGGGCTTTCCTCAACCAAAGTTGAATTTTTACCATATCCAGCATTCTCAATCACTCTTCCCTGACTTATTTTTTTCTCTAATGAACTTATCACCATCTGACATACTATTTTACTTTACAAAATGATTAATCAACTTTATTGTGATATAACTTGTATGCAATTAAGTATAGTGGCCTGTGGTTTCCTTTTCCTGTGATTACTTTGTTCGATTTTAGTATCAGCATAATTCTGACCTCAAAAGATGATTTGGACTCAACATGAGTTTGTATAAGATTGGTATTATCTTTTCCTTAAATATTTGGAATAATTCACTGGAGAGGCCATCTGAATCTCGAGTTCTCTGTGTGGGAAAATTCTTAACTATGTATTCAATTTCCTTGGTTGATTGTTAGTTTTGTCAGTTTAGTAGCTTATATCTTTCAAGGAATTTGCACATTTAATCTACATTTTCAATTTATTGATATAAATTTTGTCATAATATTCCTTTATTATCCTTTAGTATCATTAATAATATCCTTTGATATTATTCTCAGTATCTATAGTCATGACTCTCTAGCATTCCTGATATTAGTAACTTGTGGCCTCTTTTTTCTTGGTCAGGTTCACTAGAAATTTATCAATTTTACATATCTTTTTTTAAAAACTATCCAAAACTAGAGATAGTGAAAAATAATAAAAAATAAAAGAACAGTTTGTAGTTCATTGACTTTCTCTATTATTTGTTCATTTTCTATTGCATTGATTTCTGCTCTTACTTTTATTACTTCCTTCCTTCCATTTACCTTGGGCTTAATTTGCTCTTCTTCTTCTTCTAGCTCTTTAAAACAGAATCTTAGATAGGTTTTAGTACTATTGTCTTCCCTAATTTTCTAATATGAATATTTAAGCCTATAAATTTCCTGTGAAGCAGTTTTTTAGCTGTATCACACAAATTGTGATATTGATATATTTTATTTTCATTTTCATTCAGTTCATAATATTTTCTAATTTCCTTTGTGATTCTCTCTGTGACCTATGAGTTATTTAGAGGTATATTGTTAACTTTCAATATTTAACAATTTTAAACTTTCAATATTTAAAATTTTATTATGAATTTCCAATTTAATTTCATTATGATCACAGAATGTATTCTTTATGGTTTCAATCATTTTAAACTTTTTAAGACACAAAAGAATATTCACTGTATGATTTTAAGCTTTTTTTTTTTTTTTTTTTTGAGTTGGAGTCACTCTGTCGCCCAGACTGGAGTGCAGTGGCCGCTCCTGGCCACCGCAGCCTCAACCTGCTGGACTCCAGTGATCCTTCCCCCTCAGCCTTCCAAGTAGCCGGAATTACAGGCATGCGCTACCACGTCTGGCTGATTTTTTTATTTATTGTAGAGATGAGGTCTCGCTGCCCAGGCAGGTCTCGAACCCGCGGGCTCAGGCAATCCACTCACCTCAGCCTCCCAAAGCGCGGGATTACAGGCTGAGCCACCGAGCCTGGTGATTTTAATCATTTGAAATTTATTGAGAATTGTTTTATAGCCCAGAATATGGTCTCTCTTGTTTAATGTTATATGTACATTTGTAAAGAATGTATTTTCTGCTACTGGTGGCAAAGAATTCAATAAGTGTAAATTAGGTTCAGTTGGTTGTTAGTGTTGTTCAAGTCTTTCCTAAGCCTACTATTTCCTGTCTGATTCTTCCATCAATTACTGATAGAGGAGTGTTGAAATACCTAACTATAATTATAGATTTGTCTGTTTCTCCTTCTGGTGTTGCTTTATGTATTTTCAAACTCAGTCATGAAGCCAGGTGTTGCTTCGTGTATTTTCAAACTCAGTTATTGGAAATAAACAGAGAAGATGGTAAGGTTTTCTTTTATTTCCTTATCATTATAGAAATGCTTCATTTCATCCCTGATAATGTTTTTTCTAAAATAAGATGAGATTGAGTGCCTACAGGATGGTATGGCTGTAGACAATGGTAATATTCTTTGTTCTGAAATCTTCATCTGACATTAATATAGCCATTCCATCTTTAGTATTATTATTTGCATGGTATATCTTTTTCTATTCTTTCACTTTTAAGCTACTTATAATTTTTATGCAGTTTGACAATCTCTGTATTTTAATTGGAGTTCTTAGATGATTTACATTTTATGTTAACATCAACATTGTTGGGTTTTAGTCTACTATCTTGCTATTGGTATTATCTGAGCATTGTTTATTTCTTTTTTCCTATTTTCTTTTGGATTAATCAAACAATTCTTATTATTCCATTTTTATCTTCACTATTTGTTGAACTGTATTGGTTCTTCTAGGGTCTACAATATACATCTTTAACTTATCACAGTATATTTTCAAATAATATGCCTCTTTCCATGTACTATTAAGCCCTACAATAATATAATACATTTCCATTTCCCCCTCCTGTCTTTTATGTTCTAGTTTCATAAGTTTCAGTTCTATGCATGTTATAAACTCTACAAAATATTGCCCCTATTTTGCTGTGAATAATCAGTCATCATTTTAAGAGTCAAAAAATTTTAAACATCCATACCTCAAGCCTCATGTTCCCCAAACTATGTACTGAAGCACCCTGGAACACTGCAGCAAACTCACAGGGACACCATTTTTTAGAAAAACATACATACTTGACATATATTGGACATTTCATGAACCACCAGCTTGAGGTAGTTGATGGTTTCAATATTAGATCATGCTACTTTCCTTTTATTGATGTCATATCTTAGGAATTGGCAACTTCTGTGATATAATGCAAGTGTCACACAAAAATCAATGTGGAACAGGCAATGAAGGGAGCAGTGTCTAATCTAATCGCAAAGTTTGAAAAACCTTGCAATACCCAACAGGCACACACACACTATTAGTAATCGTGATTACTTAACAACTAAATTGAAATATTGTATTTTCTTCCAGTGTACACGTTTTATTTCAAATGGTTAGTAAGTTGTTAGGACAAGAATACTTTAAGCTGTATGGACCTAACTACTTAATAAATTGAAATGCTAAGTATTTCCTTTAGCCTATGGATGCTGTGAAAATTTGCTGAGTCACTAAGATACATGAATGTAGAAACTAAAAAAAAAAAAGCATGGTAACCTCTACCAATATTGTTAACCAGTCACTAAAAATAATGAATTACTTGGAAGGCTGAGGCAAAAGAATCACCTAAGTCTAGCAGATTGAGGCTGCAGTGGCCGTGAGCATGCCTGGGCAACAAGAGTGAGACTCCAAGTCAAAAAAAAAAAAAATGAATTAAATGGTTTTCCAACTCACTTGGAAAAATTTCTATTAAGTATTGCTAGAAGAAGAGTAAGATTAAGAAAAGCAAGATTCAAAGAAATATACATAAAGTGAGCCCATTTTTAACTCACTAACAAAATCCCCCAATTTGGGTAAATTCATATCCGATGTGATTGCCTGTAATTGTATGAGCTTGGATAAAATTAGGAATGAACACATACCAGGCTATTAATGTTGTTGGCTGATGTGAAAGGAAGAAATGGGAAAGGGAAGAGGAAAGCAAGAGATAAAATTTGTTGAGAGAGAGATAAAAATTTTTTTAAATGTTCAAAATTTTTAAATGATAACATTTATTTTTTAAAAATAATGTGGTTGTGTACAGTTGTGCACCTGCAAGCATAAAGATATGAGTATCATGTGATATGGCCACCTAAGTATGAACAGTGGTTGTTTCTGAGCTTTTAAATCATGTTGCTTTCTCATACTTTTCTATGCTATCTGAATTACTTACAATGTGTCTAATATTTTTGCAATTAGAAAAAAATCTGGCTTTTTTTATTATTGAAAGATTATTTTAATCAAACCAATTTAGAGATTAACCACCTCATGTCCTGGATCCTAAGATGGACGAAGATGATCTTACCTGTCCTCCCACACTGGTTCAGTGTAGGAAAATTACAGGTCAGTCTCCAGGCCATCTTCCAACAAAGATTTCCCAGAAGCCTAGAACTTAAAGAACTATCAAAGCTTCATGAAGACATATCTCCAGTGCTGGATTCTTCTTGCCTTAAGTTCTAACCAGGTGCCCTTGTGTGACATAGTTTCCTCTAGAAAAGGTGACTGGTAGGCTCAGTTGCCCAGGGCCCTTTAAGAATGCTTCCAAACACCCCTTTCCCCTTTTCTCATTCTTTCAGGGTACATGAGCACAGATTACAAAAAAAAATGAAACAAGTGAAGTTAAACTAAGGGGAAAAAAAGCATGTTAAAATTAGAACTTGCCATTATGTAGAATGGAAGCTTAAATCATTTTAATTTGAATGTTAAATAAAAGCATGACCTCAAGAGGTCAAAGGACTTGGAGAAATTTGGGTTACAGTTTTTCTTTAAAAGAAACTATACTTTATTTAAAGAATAACTAGAAATTTTGATTGACCAAAAAGATAATATATGACCATATTTAAATAATCCTACCTAATCTCATCAACAACTTTTGATGACTCCATAGGGCAAGCTGCAGTCCAGGCATATCATCCATCTTCTTCCAAAGTAAAGATATTATGAAAGAAAATAGATAAAATCCCTGACATTTGGCTGAAACTTTTTTACTTATTTCTGTAAATGATAGCTCACCAGTGAGTAATCTGTATGAGAAATGCCACTTAATCTCTCCCACATAGGCTTCTTGTCTTTAATGGACAGGAAATTAAACATTCTGAATTTTCAGTCACATCAGGACATGGGCATCCCCTTTTTATTATACAGAGTTGGTGCCTGACCTATGTCTACTTCAAGGCTTAAGCTGCCAGAAACTTCTGATACATCAGATCTGGTGACAGAAAAAAGGAAGAAGGAAAGTAGAAAAAAAGACTTCAGTACAGGCATCAAATGATACCCATTACCAGCACTGATGAATTATTAATCAATAGCCCTGTGATCTCTGAGGGTCAGATCTATGTTCTATCATTGTGTTCAGCACACAGTAATGCTCAATAAATCTCTTTTGATTGAGTGAATAAATAAATCCCTTCCATTGAACATGAAGTTTGACAAATTGTGATTCCTTGTGATACACCCAGTTTCATTTAGTACATATGATCTGTGCCCATGGTGTCAAAATGTCAAAGTGAAAAGAAGTAAAAATCAGCCAAACATCTTGAGTATTTCAGTTAAGCAGCAAAAAAATAGTTAAGAATCTGCGTTATCCAAAATGGTACCCACTAGTTATATGGTAATTTATAATTAAATTTAATGAAATCAGTTCCCCAGTTTCCCTAGCCAATGTCAAGTGTTCAGTAACCACATGTAGCTGGTGGCTATGGCATCAAACAGGACAGGTAGAAAGCACATATATAATTCCAGAACATTCAAAGCTATCAGGCAGCAAGATCTAAATTATTCCTTAAAACTTTTCTGTTTCATCTTGATATTCTATGATGTTATAAGCATGTCAGGGGTTTAAGAAATTTTCTAAATATGTGTCAGGGCCCCTTAAGGGAAAAGATGTGGGAAGTCAGGATTTCCTGTGATTTGAACTTGTGAATATACTCCAAGATTGAGGAGGACTTGTCAACACACATTGGAGCAGATATAATATCACCCGAGGACAAGGTCCTTTTTGTATTCATTTCTCTATTCCCTAGAACCTCAGAAATTGCACTTCGTAAAGTCTGAAAAATGTCAAGTATGTATGTGACCTAACAAATCACAGACTCTCATTTAAACATTTTACATACCTTTCATGTATGACATTTATTTCAGATGTCAGAAGTGTAGTAGATTTTGCTGCATATGGGATAAAAAAGAGCTTTCCTCTCAGCAACTATGTCTTCTTCTAGGGTCTTCTTCCTCTTTTCACCTCCAGGATTGTCTGTCTTTCCTGTCCTTGATAGTATTGGGTTTCATCTCATGGTGGTACCGACACAGAGTTTATGCTGATTGGCCATATGCCTTAGGTTGGTAATGTATGTATTAGTGACAATAAAATTTACTGTCCCTACTGATATCCCTCTGAGACTGAAAGGGGATGGTACTGATGGCTCCAGTGGGATGCCAGGTATAACCCAAGATCACCCATTTTTTTGTCCTTCTTTTCCAGAAGTCCTATGTTTACCTTTGTCTTTAATCTTTGGACCACCAGGAGATAGCAACTTCTCCTAGGATTCTAGACCATTGTTTCAGTGAGCTTCAGACACCCTCAGCAACACGTTCCTACATGCTTAGCTGCATTGGTGAACATTCATCATGCTCATTGAGTTCATATTTTTGATGCCTATTTATTAACCTAGTCCATGTTTACAATTTTTTATAACTTTATTTTATTATGGAGTTGTGGGATACAAGTCAGGATTTGATACATAAGTAATCTACACGCAAGTGAATTCTGGGCCTCCAACTGGCCCTCACTTCCTCTGGTTTAGGACCAAGTACCCTTTGTGCTGTTACATGCCTCTCCCCTCCTTCCCCCGATAGTGTCCCACTACTGCCTTCCCTCCCTTATGCTATTGTGATTAATGTTCAGGTCCCACTTACGAATGAGAACATGTGGTATTTGGGTCTTTGCTTCTATGATAGATCACTAAGTATGATTGTCTCCAACTCCATCCAGTTTGCTACCCATGTTTACGATTTTTTGAGTGACAATTCACTACAGAGGCTTACATACGAGAGGCCTGGACCATAGTATCAAATGATGATTCCTCACAATTTGTCAAGCTTCCCAATATTCCAAGATAAGGTCAAGAATTTGTTAAAATGCCAAATCACAGTCCAGAGTAAGGCAATTAGAAAGTTTCAATGAGAAGAGAATTTAGACTAGAGCTTAAGGTGACAGGCACTGGAGAAGGGAGAGGATCCACAAAGGATGATCCTAGGGTCAATTGCCTGAATTCCCTATCAATTCCGTCATTTGGGGAAGAATCTTTGGTCAGACCATTTTATAATTTTAAAGAGAACTGATTTCCATTCAGTAAAGAGTCTCCAATTCACTTCAATTAAGGAACGCTGCTTCTTTGGCATTTTTCCCCAGCTACATTTGCAGAGGAGAGCTGAGTTACCCCTGATGCAGTTCTGTGTGACTGACAGCACTGATGAGATATCCCCCACTGACCCTTGGGCGACAACAGGGGGGGTTCTCAGGAATAACTAAAAGTCTTTCAGAACACAGAACCTTCCCCGTAACCATTTATCATGTTCTCTCAGTGCTCAGCAAAGAGAAATAACTCCCTGCATTTGCTCTTTGAGTGACAGAAAACAATCAATAATATTTGTCTATGGCTTTTATCATAACCAGGATGTCTGAGGGAACAGGAAGCGAAGGATTTCACTGTGAACATTCATCATAAGGATCTCATCTTCCCTATGCAGGATGGAAAGTGTGAGTTCTCTGAACAGGGCTCTGCCTTTTCTGTGTGCAGAATGGTAATGGTTTCAACAAAGAACAGACCTGCTCTACTCCAGTGACAACTTCTCTTCTGGGCCTTCGGGAACCTTCCCTCCAGGACTCGTCCTGAGGGGCAGCATCAGACGAGTGTCTCACGGGCTCCCTGCCAGTTCTTGGATGACTGCAGCCCTGGCCCGAGCCCTGGGTGTTGAACCACAGAGCTCCCCAAACAGAGTGATGCATCCAGCACAAATGTGTCTCCTTTGCACGTTCCATTATGGGCGCTAATAATTGTGTGCCAGTAGAATGGAAGAAATTGAGGATCTGAGATGGGAAAACCTAACTGATCACCTCAACTATAAAATTACACATGAGATTATATCACATGCCTAAACAGCAAGAAATAGATTAGGTAAGAAGTCTGCCCTCTATTGGATATTCCTAACCATAAGTCACCAGTAGGTCAAAAGTAACACTGGTAGAGATGTGTTAAGATCTGAAGAGCCCTCCTACCACTAAGAGAAAAAGAGTTTCAATCACTGATGGATGAAGTTCCATTATTCCATGATTAGAGATTCATTCCTTACTGATGGCAGGTTGGGACTACTCAAAGCACATGACTGCTATGGTGGATATGGTTGGCTGGAAAACTGAAACATGATTGTTCTCACACTTCTTTCAAGCTAGGTTCTGAGTGGAAACTTGGTACGATTAGATGCCTTTTGTGAGAGTTGGAAGGAAGAAGTGAGATAGTCTACCATGACTCAAAATTAAGTCCCACAAAGTTGCCACCGTGTGTTTATGTTGGCAGCGCTGTATAAATGACTCAGTAAGGTTTCATAACCTTGGCATATCAGTGTCTCACAGCTAAGTTCATGCCAACCTGTGGTGGTGTCTTGTTCAATGACATTCATTATTGTTGTTGCATGTTTTTGTGTGCCATCACAAGAATGTCAGAGCTTGAATTAGAGTAATGAATAAACATTAAATTTCTTGGTAAACTTGGCAAAAGTGGAAGTGAAAGCAAGAACATGTTAGTCTAAGTTTATGAGGATAATGCCATGAAGAAAAGCGCAGTGTACACATGTATTAAACATTTTCTGAGGGGAGAGAAAACATCACTGATGAAGAGAGGTCGGGATGGCCAGGAATGAGAACTGACCAAAAAAAAATTGCAAAAATTAATTGAATTGTGCATCAAAATCATCGGCTGACTCTGAGAAGCATAGCAGAACAAATAAACATCAATAAAGAAGCAGTTATAAGAGTCTTAACTGAAAATCTTGGCATGAAAAAGGTGTGTGCAAAAATAGTCCCAAAGGAGCTCCTGCATCACGACAATGAACCAGCTCACACAGCACTGTCTGTGAGGGAGTTTTTAGCCAGTAAACAAACTGATTTGGAACACCCTCCCTACTCCCCTGGTCTAGCTCCCAATGACTTTTTCTTTACCCCAAAGTAAATAAAATACTGAAATGAAGCCAGTTTGGTGATATTCAAGACATCAAGTATAATATGATGACAGCTCTTATGGCCATTTCAGAAAAAGAGTTCCAAAATTGCTTTGATGGGTGGACTAGGCACTAGCACTGGTGCACATCTTCCCAAGGGGAATACTTTGAAGGTGACCATAGTGATATTCAGCAATTAGTTAGGTAGCACTTTTTCTAGGATAAGTTTGCAAACTTCATTGTCAGACCTTGTTTATTCCTGCTTTTTCTTCTGTTTTCTCTTGGCAAGCACAATCAAGCAACCAAGGTTCTACAACAGCATTCCAGTACCTAGAGTTTTGCAGGTGTTGAAAAGTAGTGGTGACACCATCGGTGGCAGCTCTTTGTTCCCTAGGGCACATCATCAATGGGACTCTCTTCATGTCTACAGTTTAAGTATACAGTGTCCTCAGTCCCCACTTTTGTGATTATGATAAAGGTAGCATCGCTCAGAACTTCAAACATTATTTTTTAACATCCAATTCCCTGTAAGAAATTCCTTTCTATTTAAAATATCTAGAGTAGTTTCTGTTTCTAAAACTGAATGGGGGAGTATAGCAGAAATGAATTAGCATGCCTACTGGGAAGAGGGGACCAAGCAATGGGAAGGGATGGAATTCTCATGAGGCTACATGCTCTGAAACTGGGAGGAAAAAATAAGGTTTACAAGAGTAACCTGATCCATTTTATATTTGACTGAAAGAAGCTTTCTTGAAGAGTGATTCTCTTAGAAGTGCTTACTGGCCGGGCACTCAGGTGTAATCCCCCCACTTTGGGAGGCCAAGGCAAGAGAATTGCCTGAGCTCAGGAGTTTGAGACCAGCCTGAGCAACATGGTAAGACCTCATCTCTACAATAATTTTATTAAAAAATTAGCCGGGTGTGGTAACGCCCGCCTATTGTTCCAGTTACTTGGAAGGCTAAGGTGGAAGGACCGCCTGAGCCCAGCAGGTCGAGGCTGCAGTGGCCATGCGAGTGTGCCACTGCACTCCAGCCTGGATAACAGAGTGAGACTACAAACTCAAAAAAAAAAAAAAGGTACTTACCAGCAACTCAGGCAGGCATGTCCCACATAAAGATAATAAGACAATTATCATCAATGTTTCTCAACTAACCTCTAAATAAATCTCATTGCTATCTAACCATGTGTTTCACTTATTCTTTTTCTTCTCTCTGTACCTCCTTCATCCCCTCCCATTTAAATTAAAGTATAAAATTGGAAATGGCTTCACAGCTCTTTTAATTATATAGCACTATTCACTATTTTCTAAACATATAAACTGAGGAAAATCAATCAATAGAACAACTTTCCTAATATGATCGAGAGATTGTCTAACAACTACATATGATCAAACTTCACCCCATACCTACTAGGACTGAAGAAAAGAAAAATAAAAGCCACTTTGCTTCATGACCTGCAGGAACCTGGCATCTATTTCTTCCTAAGAGAGAGAAGAATTTCTTAAGAGTATTTTCGCCAATAAATCCTAAAATTATGAGAAAGACAAAAGGATCAAATCATTCCCAGGTTGACCACAAGGCAAAGGAAGGAAAAGGAAAAAACAACCATTCTCTAATTCATGGTTTTTGCTCAATCCTTGGACTCCGCGGGCAGCCTGCTTACTGTATTCTCATTTAACTGGAGGTTTTCTGTAAATGGCACTTAATGGTGTTGAAAAGAAATCAGGCATCGATCGCTTAAGCATGTTTGACTATACTTAAAAATGTGCCCGGGACAACTGATGCCAAGTCTACAGGGTTTCCAAAGGGCCTTTTAAGATCCTCTAGGGTCTTTGATGCCAAAGAGTGACTCTGCAGTATAGAAATCAATATAAGATCTGAACACCTGAAAGGTGATTGATCTCACCTCAGCTCCAAGGACCAATTACATACTTGCCTGGAAATGAAAACACCACTTCTGCTCATGTCCTCAGAGCCCTATTAACTGAGGACATGCTCCTCATAAAATTTCAGCCTGGATCACTGAGCCCTTCTGCTGTGGTTTAAATGTCCCCTCCAAAACTCATGTGTAACTCCTCAGTGTGGCAGTACTGAGAGGTGGGGGCCTTTAAGAGGTGATTGGACCAGGAGAGCTCTGCCCTCATGAATGAATTAATCTATTCATGGATTGATGGATTAGTGGGTTAGTGGACTAAAGGGTTGTCATGGAAATGGGACTGGTGGATTTAAGAAGAGAGAGACCTGAGCAAGCACACTCAGACCCTCTACCGTGTGATGCCTTAGGACTTTGCAGGTGGTCTCCAGCAGGCACAAGGCTCTTGCCAGATGTGGCTCCTCAACCTTGTACTTCCAAACCTTCATGACAGTAAGAAATGAATTCCTTGTCTTTATAAATTATCGAGTTTCTGGGATTCTGTTAAAAGCAACAGAAAATTGACTAAGACACCTTCCTACACTATAAACTTTGTCTTCACCATCACTGTGCCTCCTGAAAGAAATTACAAAATACCCACTCATCAGGTGTCACTTGCCTGGTGACCTCCCTTAAACCAAAGCTGGGAACAAAAGACCAATAAAATAGCAGGTGATGCCTAAAATAGGTGCCACAGCAATCATTATTGCCATCATGACCATTATTAAATTCTCACTCAGTGTCTGTAGGCTCTTCATCCACACACAGCTCAACTTTGTTTGCTTGTTATCTGTTTGTTTCCCTGAACACATTACTCGTAAGAGCTCATACAGTATCTATTTACTCTGTCTGCACGTAATTCTGACAAGCTTTGTGTCTTATCTCTTGAGTGCAAATGAGTCGAGTCAATGTCTAAAATGTACCATTTCTGTAGTTCTTGACCAGTAGTTACAGACCCATATTGAATGTCTCTAGGTTATTTGTTCCCATACCACTCTACTAAGTTTAGTTATCGTTTTTGTTGTTGTTTTGTTGTTTGTTTCACTGTGTAACCAAATGAAAATTGAAGTCAATAGATTACCACTAAAAAGAGTCACAAATTACCACAATGAAACTAGCAAGAAATGATCATTGACAAATGGATGGAAAGAAAGAAAGTAGAATAATCATAAAATTATACACATATTAGACCTCAAAAAGAAAGGCAGTGTGGTATCATCTAGTTTGGAGCTATTAGCCCAAAACTTCTTTCAGCCTTGAAAGGAGCACTGTATGAGTGCCTAACACATTAAGTGAAATTCTTATGATGGTGACAATGTATCATCAAGGAAGGACTGAAACTATATTCGGTTTATTCTTTTGAAGAAGGTAGAGGAGTATGCAATGCATTTTTTCTAATTTTCCAGATAAGTTAATATAATTTGGCACTTGACGGGGTAAGCTTTTGTGATAATGATAATAATAGCCACCACTCTAGAGTGCCTGCTCCATGCCAGGCAATGTGCCAGGTGTTTAATATATATTGTCATTAATCCTACTGGGCAGGGAGGCTGCAACATAGCCAGACATGTATCTGAGAGGATTGGAGAAGCAGATTCATTCTGTTGTGGCCTTGGCAACTGGTTTTATTCTGAATTAAAGACTTAGAGATTGTCTCCTTAAGAAGGCAGAGAAGTATGTAATGATTTCATTTAATTTACTATATTAAGCTGATGTAATTTGGCACTTGAAGGAATAAGCTTTTGTTATAATAATAATAGCCACCACTCTTAAGTATCTGTTCAATGCCAAACCATGAGTTGGGTGTTCTAGCATCAAATACGAGGTAGCTTTAATCCTGCCTGATAGTTATTACTATCCCCGTTTTGTATATTGAGAAATCGTATGAAAAGAACCCCCCCAAAAAAAGAATTATTCTTTGGAGGGCAAACCCCTTGTAATATAGGCTCCCCCTGCTAGGTAAGTACTATGAGAACCCATTGGCATCAGTGTACCAGCTAGCATTGTTGTGAGAGGCTGCATTCAGCATCAGTGAATTTTTTTTTCACAGATTCTTTCAACGCATTTGCCCATTTCATTGGATGATTTGTGAGCAAACCTACCCACACCATGCTAAGTATTCAGTAGTTTTTGACCAAAAAATGGCATGACCTCTATGCCCCAACCTCCCTACTCACCCAAATTCGTCCCAAGAGACTTGTTTTTTGTTCCTCCGAATGAAGAACGTCCTCAAAGGGAAACATTTTGTCGATGTGGAAGAGGTGAAACAAAAAATGGCAAAAGTACTAAAAGACATCCAAATTGATGAGTTCAAAACCTGTTTTGAGTAAAGCATCTCAATAGGTGTGTTGCATCTAATGGGGAGTACTTCAAAGGTAACTGAAGATTAAACATATAAGAATAAACACACACTTTTTTGTAAGTAAATTCTGGGTTTGTTTTTTTGGATATTCACCTCGTAGTTCAGGGAGATTATTATCTTCTCAAGGACAATAAATGAGTAGTAGAGCCAAGACTCAAATCCAGTTGCATAAAATCCTAAAGCCATATTCTTCACGATCTCAAGCAGAGTCAATTTATATAGGAAATCCCCTTATGTTTCTTGATAATGCCCATAAAGGAGTCTTCTCTGTAATGAGCTTTCTGGTACAGTGGGAAAGTTCTTATTTCTCTCTTGCTCTTGTGCCATAGAACAATGTTCCTGGCCAGGGAGAGAAGAGCCATGCTGGATCCAGTGAGTCTGAGCCAAGATAGAATTTTAATTATGTTAAAGGAACCCATCCTGAGTAATTCCTTGACGTCACCCACTAAGTTTGTCCACCTCTCAGAGTGACCAGCCTGGCCGTTGTCCACTACACTCAGCCTTTTCCCTGGCACCTGAGGCCACCCTAAAAATAGCCTGTGGACCTCAGAAGGAACCTCTTCTGGTGCCTACAGCAAAGAAGGTGTCGGTGTTTCTTTCTTCTTTTCTGGTACAGAGGATGGGGGAAAGATATTGAAAAGAATAGCCCCCAGGCAACAGTTAGCTTTGTTCTACATGAAAGAAAGTTAGTTAAGCTCTCTCATTTTCCAAGAATGAGAAGCCAGGAAACCCCCATGGACACAATATCCTATTTCTTCTTTCTACCATAAATGTTTTTCTCATTCTGTTCTAACCTAAAATTTACTGACTAATGCCCCTCTTTCAAAGCTCTAATAGCAGTTGGTAGGTCCCATTGTGGGGGGTTACACATCAGACCTTGGAAAGTGCTGATGCCTGAGTTTGAATAATTATCTCAGGAAAACATTAGAAATATTCCCCATGTTGGGTGCTAGAAAGTTCTGAGCTCACCTACACTCCTCACGTGTTTCAGTGATTACCCATGACATGCCCAACTCAGTGCAGCCAGTAAATTCTGGATATAGGTTTGGTTTTTGTGTTTTTTTAAAGTAGGCTTTTTCAGATGGATTTTTATTCAGTGCTCAAGTAATTAGAAACCCTGATGCTTGGTTACCAGCAGAGATATCTAAGCCATAGGCTCAAAATATAAGCCCCAATGTTAGGGTTTAACAGCATCATAATAACCTGCTGATGTGTGGTGTTATGTGGTGGCAAAGGTTTCATTACCCACTTCTAATGGAGTTTAACCCTAGGGATGTTTGCACGAAACCTGGCACCAGTTGGCTCAATAACTCCCTTTTGCCTATAGCATATCTGAACAGGAATGCCAAAGGAACACATAACAAATTAGAACTCGATAAAGAGGAACATCTCATATATGATATTTAATGATTTCTGAACATAGTCTAAGAGGAATGGATGCAGACAGCCCTACAAACTTATTTCTGTGGCTCCCTTCCCAACAGAAGAGGTATAGAGGGCGACATCCCTTTAAACAGGGTTTTTCTTGTCTCCTCACCCCTGCCCACACCCCAGTAGAAGCACTCCCTCATCAGAGACTTTGTAATTTTTCCTCTGTGTAGCCACTTTATGACCCTGGTCTTTACCATCTCTGGGAGGATTCCTCAAGAGTTTCAGCCCACAGCAGCCTCTTTCTCCAACTCCCACCATTTATAGTCCTTGCCAATCAGCCTAGTATTTACTTATTAAGACAGGCAAAATAATGGTCTCCCCAAAATATCCACACCCTAATCCCTGAGAACATAGCAAAAAGGTATTTTGCAGATGGGATTAAATTAAGGACCTTGAGATAGAGAGATTATTCTGGGTTATCCAGGAGTTGGGCCTAATATAATCACAAGTGGAAAAGGGAAGCAAAAGAGGAAGTCAGAGAGATGCGATATGAGAAGCACCCAGCTCTGGTTTTGAAGATGGAGAGAAGACTGAAGAACAAATGAGTGGCTACTAGAACCTGGAAATGGACAGGAAGTGAATTCTCCCCTAAAGCCCACAGAAAGGAACACAGCCCTGCCATCATTTTAGACTAGTGAGACCCATGTTGGATGTTGAACTTCTAACCTACAGAAATGTTAGAATAATAAGTCTGTGTTGTTTTAAGTCACCAAATTTGTGGTGATTTGTTACAGTAGCAATAAGAAACCAATATAGTTGTTCACTATCTTTTATTCTTCTTCAGTTATTTTGTATATGTGGATCTTATCTCCGTAAGAAACCACATATGTTTTTAGTAGATTGGTCTTATTCATTTCTTTCTTCTTGTCCTGCATACAGTGAACAGTCAATCCTGTTAACTTCATGCTCTTACTTCCTCTAGACAAGGTTGACCCTCTGACAGCATTGCTATAGGGTCAGGCAGAACAAATGAGGCATCAGGTCACCTCATTACTAGCAACCTAACTTAGCTCTCAGTAGCCACCAAAAGAATAAATACTACCATTCTCAAGTCCAGAGTCCCTCCCATAAAGTGGGACAGCAGATAAAGACAGATGATAGGGCAGGTTGGATTGATTCATATTTTCTCAGGCTGTACCAGCAGGAGACCAATAGGAAGGTCCAAGATGGTCTTGGACACAAAAGCTCAATATATCCCTCTTATTTGCAATGTAAGATCTCAGTCATGTGATCCCAGTCTTTGTCCTTCTACTCAAACTGCACTTCGAGCCCTCCAAAGTTGATCTTAAGACTAAGGATGGCTCTACTTGTTTGCCTCATTTGCACACAGCTTTTCTTACCACAATATCATTATCACAAGAAGGGAGCCTAGTTGGGAAAGCTGGTGGGGCCTATCTTCACTGAATTCCAGTTAACTATCACTACTTTTCCTTTGCTCCTCTGGCAACAAGGGTATAAATAGGCCTACACTTGTCTTTCACCTGGTCCTCATATATCTTACTAAATGTACTTACTTGGTTCATTCATACAGAATATTCCCAAACATGTATATAGCCATATAATGAAACTTTTACAACTCCTCTAAATAAATGTATTTTACTTATTATTGCATCTGTTACTTAGCCTACTATGTTTCCCTATGCACATTTAATTGATTTATCTCCCAATCAATTATTCATCATATATTTGCTAACATATTGGCTAGACCTACTGGAAGGTTAGTCTCTCTGTTCATGCCTCTCACTTCAGAGAGGTCCTCAGAGGAGAACCTTTCAGTGCTGATTTTCACACTCCATTAGAAGTGTACTTTGGGGTCTCCATGGACTCACAATGTAGCTACATTGCAAAGTTTCTGCCGACGACTTGCAGAAAGATAAGGATCCAAGCAAAGACCATGAATCCATTATAGATTCACTTTCATGAAGCAGAAAAAAACTTTGTGCCCCCAGTTCAACTGGCATCTTCTCTCTCCCCTCTCAGAAGACACTAGCACATCTTTTTGGTGACAAGGAGAAAAGAACCAGGACATTTGTTTCCCCTCTTCCTCTTGTCTATTCTGAAAATCATGTGTTCTTCATATTAAGTGAGGAGTGGGGTGAATAGCAGTATCTTTTCTGATTGTGGCAATCAACAGAAGGACATATCCTTCCTCCTTTATGTTGACACCTTCCACTGTTCTTTCAGAAGATAGTGGTTCCTGCCAGGACAAGTGGAGGCAGCCAAATCGTGGGTGACCTGGTATCATAGAAAAGTAATGGAAAACAGCATAAAGCTCACGGTGCATTTCTAGAATGCCAGAATTAGAAGGCGGTTTGGGACTCTTTCGATCCAATAAAAGTTCACATATCAAATGTGGAAACAGAGGGCCAAATGTTTTCTCAAAGTCACATCCTTTGGGTTAGGGGTATGAATTGAAACCCTGCCTCTTGACTCCCAGCACTCTTTGCACTAACCCCCATCCCATGCCCATATCCACTGGCAAAATGAAACATTCTGCAAAATCAACCACTTTTGGACAAGATGGAGCAATGCATGATGCTAAAACTAAATATAGGAAGTTGAGTCATTTGGGTTTTTGTTTGTTGGAACTTTGAAATGTTTTAAAATTTTATTTTATGAATATTTTTATATATCTAATTTGGGCTTTATTCTTTAGCAATTTACTTATCTTAAGTGGCCATACTAATGTTTCTTTTCCTGCTGCAAAACTGTCAATCTCCTAAATGTTGGTCCAGGAATTGTAAATAATTTATGCCTGGTCATTGAGCCTCTCACTACAAATCACATTAGCCCTGATGCAGGCAGACATGCCCATATCTTTTTCTGAGTCAGTGCCCGGATTCAAGGGACCAGACTTCTTACCCGATATGGCAGACAGATAAGCCATGTTCCAACATTTCAGGTCCACAAAAGGAGCCTGGAAAATATAATTAATTCAAGCCAAATATTCTTACTATTCCCTTGCTTGTACAACAGAGATAATGACTGCCATCTTATTAAACGGTTGAGAATACATAGTACCTGGCACACAGATGGAATTCATTTGATGGTGGATTTAATATTTATCATATTTTTGTTTTATTTGATTTAATATGTTTTTATATAACTTTCATACTTACTATGAATGCAACCACAACATATTTTTTATATCTAAGTTATTAGCAAAACATTGATGTGCCCTCCAATGCTTATAGAAATCTGCTCATTCTAAAGTCCTCAGCAAAATTTCTCCAGAGTCACTTCCAGCTATCTCTCTCTCTCTCTCTTTTTTAACTTTTATTTCCATATTAAAGGTTTTTATTTTTCAAGGTACACAACATGGTATTTTGATATATGTATATATTGTGAAATGATTATCACAAACAAGTTAATTAACATATCATCACCTCACATATTTGTGAGATTTACTTTCTTAGCAAATGTCAAGCACATGATACATTAACTATAGTCACCATGCTGCATTTTAGGTCTCCAGAACTTATTCATCTTATAACTGAAAGGTTATACCCTTTGACCAATATCTCCTCTTTTCTGCTATTCCCTATTCCCTGGTAATCACCATTCTACTCTCTGTTACTAAGAGTGGGTTTGTTTTTGTTTTTGTTTTTAAGATTCCACAAAAAAGTGAGATCGTGTAGCATGTGTCTTTCTGTGTCTGGTTTACTTCACTCAGCATAATGTCCCCCAGATTCACTCATGCTGTTGCAAATGACAAGATTTCTTTTTAGGAACAAAATAATGAAAAATAGTCCACTTTGTATATATAAGCATATACCACATTTTATTTAACCATTCATCCACTGATGGACACAGACTCATCAAGTTTCCATTATCTTGACTGTTGTGAATCTTGCTGTCTCTTTGGCAGTCATTTTTGTCTTCCTTTCCCTAGAAAGGGTTTTTTGTGTGTGTGCTCTAAATATGTCTTAGGAACTAGTGATTCAGAAGAAACCACTACTTTTAGCATGCTCTTCAGTAAACTCAATAAATGGAAAGCTTTGGCTTTTGTGCTTCTTTAAACAGTACAATCAATTTTCAGTTGAAATTTTCTAGTTAATGTGACAGCTCCAAATTTCTCCAAGGTTCAAGAGACTGGGTTGGTGTTGTTGACTGTTGCTGCTGCTGCTGCTGCAGTTGTTACTATTGTGGTTTTGTTGTTGAATCTATATTATGCATGAATTATGCTTTAGCAATAAATTTAACTTGAGCTCTGAACTTTAAATTTGTATTTTTTGTTCTTTCAGGCTGTTGCTTGCTTACCTCACAACTGTCTTGCTCAAGTAAGAGTAAGCCTTTAAGTGGGACACTTTTCATCATATGGAAATTCACATAAGAATTTTCAACCAGATTTCATCTTTATTTTTATTTCTAAATTAAAGAGTACAGGAATCTAATGTAAACGAATGGGAATAAACATTACAGTTAGAATTTATCAGGGTGTTAAAAAAAAAAAAGAATTTTTTTTCCAAACTAGATTGTTTCAAAAGTGACCCTGATTTCTAGATTTTAAAAGTTAGGAATAAGATAGCAAAATCGACCGGGCTCAGCCTGTAATCCCAGCACTTTGGGAGGCCGAGACGAGAGGATTGCCTGAGATCGGGGGGTTCGAGACCAGTCTGGTGAGACCTCGTCTCTACAAAAATAAAACATCACAAAAACTAGTGAGGTGTGGTGGCGTGCGTCTGTAGTTCCAGCTACTTGGAAGGCTTAGGTGGAAGGATCGCCTAAGCCCAGCAGGTCGAGGCTGCGGTGGCCATGAGGGTGCCACTGCTCTCCATCCTGGACGACAAAGAGTGAGACTCTGACTCCAAAAAAAAAAGACTAGTTTAAAATCAGCTCTTTCCTTAGCGACTTCGTTAGATCATGCTCTGTTTAGTACTAAAACTCAGAGAAGTTCCAAGGATAGCGGGACGAAATCTAAGCAATTCGCCCACGCGAAGGTGCCAACATCCTTCGGGTTCACTCAGTAAACCAGGGGTGGGCTCAGAGGACGGTTTTGCATTTCTCACCAGGAGATCCTAGTCTTTGGAAAGAACCCTAGGGGAAACCCTTACTGCCCTGCCTCGTTCCTGAAAACTTCCGCCAGAGAACCAACTCTGTGTGCTAAATAAAATGGGAGGAGTCCCGTGGACGCTAATTTCGGAATGCAAGCGGAATGCCGCTCCGACTCCGCCCGGATTTTCTGCGGGCTGCTCGTGGAAATCGACAGGTGACTTTGCCAGAATGAATTAGTTTTCGTTCATTTCACATTGGCGGAGCGCCTGTTAGTGCGTCTGGCATGGTGTCCATTGTCAAATAAAATGACTTTAAAAAAAAAAAATACCTTTGGCCCTCAGCAAGGCTCCAGGCACTTCCTACAAACTCGAGGAGCGCTTGCGGAATGAGGTCGTCTTCGGCCCTCCCTTCCCGAAGAGACAGACCTGAGATCGCTCGAGGCTACACCAGCGCCCTCTGGGTGCAGGCTGTGCTTAGCGCCTCCACAGCACCAGCCTGTGGTTTGCTGCCGCCAAAGATTTCACAGAGGAATTCTTGTGTGTTCTGAAGGCTGAAGGCACACACGACCGATCCCGCAAAGTGGCATGGCCACAAAAACCTGCTTCTAGAGTAGTTGTCTCTTCACCATGTTGCGGTCTCCCTTGCACGGGTGCAAGTCAGGAGATCGCTCCTTAAGAAAATGCATATTACAGGCAAGCGTCTTCCAGGAGGTCCTTAGGTTAGAAACCCCTGGTCTGGGAAGAAGTGGCTACCGCAGTAGTATTGGCCGCCGAGCGCCAATAGGCTTTTGCAACAGGCCCACGTGGCAGCGGCCCAAACCCTACGCCCCACGCGGTGGCCGCACTGCGGCCTTTGCAAGTTGCCACGCGGCTCGGTACCGAGAGCCCAGGCCCAGGTTCAGAACCTAAACTGCTAAAAAGAACCGAAGCTCCGAAATGGGCCTCAGTAGGGGCTGTCTGCCTCCAGCACGCTCTAGGGCTCACCGCGCCCGGGATCCGCGGTCCTGAGCCCTGCCCGCGACGCAGCTCCCCTTCCCCGGCGCGCGGCGTCCGCCCGGGCCAGTTCTCCCAGTCCCCGTCTTCGAAGAGTGAGAGTCTCAGACACCGGGTCCCAGCTCCAAGTCTTTAGTCCCTCGTGTTGGTGCCGCCCAGAAATTAAGAAGGGGGAGAATCAATGACAGGCATCCTGGAAATGAGGCGTTCCTGCTGCCTCCTTGCGCGCGGAGGCCACCCACCCGCGAGCGAGCAGAGAGGCAGCGCGAGGCGGATGCGGCCTGGGAAATAGTGAGGCTGCCGGGGGACTGAAGACTGGCGTGCGGACGGGACACCGGGGTGACCCGGAGCTCCGTGGCTCGGGCCGCTCACAGCTCACCTGGGCGATCGTCCCTGCTCTCCCTGGGGGAACCGCGAGCCGGGGTTCTCCCCCAGAGGCCCGGGATGTCGCTGCTGCGCTCACCGCTTGCAGCGTGCGGATGGGCGGCTGCGGATCGCGCGCTGTGAGCTCAGAACCGGAGATCCCGGGGACGCCGAGAAGCTTCTTTCTCCTCACCCCAGCCGCTGCGGGCAGCGAGTGCCTCAGTCGGGACCTCGGCCCTCCTGGGCGCGCTTGGAGCTGGACGCTCAGGCGGAGTGGTCTTGAAACCCGGTTTCACGAGGTTTGAGAGTTGCCGAGGCCGTGCGTAATTTGGTGTGATGGAGAGCGCCTACTCTCGAGCGTGTGTGCAGGTACGATGCCAGCAGGCCGTCGTTATGCGGGTGTGTGGACGCGACCGCACGAGAGACTCAGAGGCGGGCTTGGGACAACTTTGAGAGTGAACTCCTAAGGGTAGCCTCGTGCGCCAGGGTCTGCTTTTGGAGCGCCCTGCTTCGTGGAGCAGGCACACGTTGGAAGACAGTCTGTGTGTGGAAGGGTGTGACCGGAGGTGGGCGTGAGCTTTACTCCGGGCAAGGACTCCACCGCACCGCCAAGCCTGCCTGCCCGTCAGTCGAGGACCGGAAGCGCAGGAGTAGGGATGCGGGGTCGGAAGTGAACGCTACTGGGACACCTGGGCAAGCAGCAGCCCTAAGCGAAGGAACAGCTGTGCAAATGGCTCAGGCAGGTGGACCGAATGAGTGGTGATGGATGGCAGGGTAGGAACGGGAAGGGCTGGAGGATGGATGGAGGCGTTGGCATCTGTCCATCCCGCTCCTTGGGCCCAGCTGGTCCTCTTCCTTCTCTTCACATATGTATCAATCAGATCTGAAGAGAGTTGGGACCATCCAGCGTGACTTCAGGCAGGCCGGCGAGGTGGGGATTCGGAATGCATCAAACGAAATCTTAGGTCTGGCCCATGCGGACCAAGAAACTCTTCTAAATCCCCACCTACCCGGGAGCCAGGCACTGGGCTACTTCTCACAACAGTCCTTCAAGTGGAGAACTATGGTACCATTTGCAAAGTTGAGTACATCGAGGTTCTGTGTCGTTACCTGCCCACGATCACACAGCCTGGAATTGTCGCAGCTGAATGGAACTCGGGTCTAACAAATTCTTGCTCCGAGCTCCACCTCCTTTTTCCCCAGAACCCTGGCCCTCTGTGGGTGACAGCAGCCACTGGAATCAGACAGTCCTCTTGGTCTCAGAACACACCCGAAGCCATGAACCCTTCAAGTCTCACTTAGGCGGGGGTCTAGAGTCAGACTTGGCACCAGGAGTCCCCATGACCCTGGACCCTACCCTCCAAACCGCACAACGGGGGGGGGGAGGGTGACGCACAGGCTCAAAAGCAAGCGGGACTGAAGAGGTGAAATTTACCGTGACGTGATGTCAAACTGCCCTCCAATTCCCGCTTACTTTAAGGGCGTTTCTCGTTGGCCCCCCACCGCCCTCCCTCCCCCATTTCCATCAGTGACCTCAATGCAAATACAAGTGGGGCCGTCATGCCGGATCCTCCAGATTCTGGAAGCGTGGGAGTGACGCAATCCGGCTGGGGCAAGGGACCCCTCCGCCCATTGGTCGCTCTGCGCTCGGGGACCCCTCCCGGCCCACAGCGGCTGGAATAAGAGCGGCCGCCGGCGCTGGAAGGCATCCGAGCCACTGCCCAGCCCAAGTGTTGCCGCCACCTCCGCAGGGTCCTGGCTGGACACCGCTGCTGCCGCCGCCGCCGTCTCTGATCCAAGCCACCTTCCGCCAGGTGAGCCCCGAGCTTCCTGCTCAGACAGTCTCTGTTAGTCCGGGTAGGGCTGGACATTCCCAGTCCTTGCTCCGCTGTTCCTGCGCAGCTGCGGGCTCCAGCCTCACGCTCCCACACTGCACACATGCTTAGGCCAGTCTCCGGACACCCAGCTCCCCAGGCGCCGCGCTCAGAGCGGGACGCAGGAGGAGCTTTCCGCAGACGGCGCGTTCGGGGATCGCGTTTGGCGCCTGGTGGTCCCGGGGAAGTTGGTTCAGAACCAGGGCCAGCGCGAATGGGTGGCAAGTGGGCGCGACTTGGACTGCAAGCCCTAGTCGCGGGCTCTGGGAGCGCAGTGACAGGGCTCAGGTCCCCACCAAGATTGTTAAGCTTGGTTCTTGCAGGGGGCTAAATTGCCAGAAGGCGGAGCAGCTGAGCACTACAATTAGTTCTTCAGTTTCTCAGAGATTCCAACCACAGAGATATTCCCTCTCTCTGACTCTCCCGTCTCTCTTCCTCCCAGATGTATTCAAAAGCCCCACGAGAGGACATGGGCTTCCTTATGGGAGCAGCTGTTGTGATCAGGGCTCCAAGCGTGTCCTCCATAGAGACCTGGTTAACTGATGTGTGTTGGGGAAGGAGGGGCATTGGTACGATTAGGACCACGAGGATCAGTGCTCCAGCTTTGTCAAACTATACGTGCTACAGGCCCACTGGACCCTCCAACAATCCACTTTGCCGATGAGAAAACAAAGATGAAAAGAAATATAGTGACCAGTCTGAAGCCACAAAGCCAGGGAGTTAGAGGCAGGGCAGATACTGGGTAGGAGTCCAGGTCTGTGGGCTCATAGAACTCTAAAGTTCTAGGCAGACACTGACTGACTCATTCTTCCCTTGCAGAGAGGCGTTATGGGCTTCCGGAAGTTCTCCCCCTTCCTGGCACTCAGCATCTTGGTCCTGTATCAGGCAGGCAGCCTAAATGCAGTACCATTCAGGTAAGACAGCCTGAAGCCAGGAACACATGCCCCTCCTGTTGCCCCTGGGATCAACCGATTCTATGCCTTCTTAATTGTGGTGTGCTGAATGCTTAAAAATGGATGCGGGGAAAGGGGAGGGGGGTTGTATGTATGTATACACATATATAAATTTTTCTAATATAAAGATATGTAACACAATTTTTAAATAGTTATAAGATATGCAATACTCAGCCGGGCTCAGTGGCTTAGCCTGTAATCCCGCGCCTTTGGGAGGCTGAGGTGAGTG
>NW_007253920.1:370130-428832 GCF_000164805.1 Carlito syrichta
AAAAAAAAAAAAAAAAAAAAGATATACAATACTCTTTATTGTAAATTTCATATAGCCCATTGACTCTCACAAAATGTTTTTTTTCCCAACTTTTTGTATCTAACTGATCTTTTTATCCAATTCAGTCATGATTCAAGAATTGAATTGTATCCTAATCGGTTAACTAGTTTGCTAATAAATTGTTTTTTTGATACTGATGTGATCTGTTTATCTATTTCTCACATGCGAATGTATAAGACTGAAAACATTTTTGTATTCAGCACTGTTAAGTTTTATCATGTAATTTTTAATAATGGTTGCACTTCACACTCAACTTGCAAAATTCCTGAAAATGTAACTATCAGCTTTCACAAGCCTGCACAAACTGGCTCTAGCACACCACTGCTTGGAGGCTACCAGTGCCCTGTCCACTAGTAGTCACAGCGGTCATATCCTCAAGGGAAAAAAGCAGAGACCAGAAGCCTGGCTGCCTGGGGAGGGAGCAGGTTCACTGCCTGCGTTGGGTTTGTTTCCCTCCGCAGGTCTGCCTTGGAAAACAGCCCTGACCTGGTTACACTCAGTGAGGAGGAAGCGCGCCTCCTGCTGGCTGCACTGGTGCAGGACTATGTGCAGATGAAGGCCAGTGAGCTGGAGCAGGTGCAGGAGCAGGAGACAGAGGGTTCCAGGTGAGGCTCCCCAGTGCCCAGCACCAGACCTCCCCTCCCCTCGAAACCCTCCCCCCAGAAGGCGTATTCCAGAAGGTAGGAGAGAACACACTGGCCAGGAGACCAGCAGGCTGTGTTGTCCACCAGGCCCCGAGGCCCAAGCGTTCTCAGGCTCCATGAGAAACAAAGGTACAGCTGGAGAGACTGTGGTTAGACACATTTAAAAACTCCATTGCTAGCCGGGCTCGGTGGCTCAGCCTGTAATCCCGCGTCTTTGGGAGGCTGAGGTGAGTGGATTGCCTGAGCCCAAGGGTTCGAGATCCCCCTGGGCAGGCAAGACCTCATCTCTACAATAAATCAAAAAATCAGCCGGGCGTGGTAGCGCATGCCTGTAATTCCGGCTACTCGGAAGGCTGAGGCGGAAGGATCACTGGAGCCCAGCAGGTCGAGACTGCGGTGACTGGGAGCAGCCACTGCACTCCAGTCTGGGCGACAGAGTGAGACTCCAACTCAAAAAAATAAAAATAAAAACTCCATTGCTGAAAGCTGTTAGGAAATGACATGGGAAGTGTGGAACCACTCACGGTGGGAATTGCCCTTGTAGTACTGGGGAGACTTCCCAGCATGAGTTAGGAGTGGTGAGTGTGAAACCAGGGGATGGGCCAGGTATCCCAGGAGGGTTTAGGACTTTCACTCGTGTATGATGTTCTTTCTCACCTGCAAGGAACCTTCATTTCACGTTTGCAAGGTGAAGATGAAGGCCTTGCAGGGGGAGGGGACAGGTAGAGCAGTGTCTGAGGTAGGTCTGGAGCATCCATGGAGAAGTGCATGTTGTCACAGGGCCAGGGAGAGCATCCTTCCCCAGTCCCAGCTCCCTGTGTGACCTGAGCCTGAGCAGAGACAAGCCCCTGGTCAGGTCCCAGTACTGTCCAGGCAGAGGCATGCGTTGCACCTGCATCCACCCCGAGAACCCCTCTGCTGAGCATGAAGAGCTAAACAGCATGTGGAATGCCAGAAGAGGTCACCTTTCCCCACCCAGCCCTTCCCCACCCAGCCTTGCACCTCTGACTCCTCCTGACTGTCCCTCCTGCTCCCACTCAACGCACCCCCTGCCTGGTCTAACCTTCTGAGTGACTGCCCATGGGGACAGACCCTGATGCATGGTACTGTGTGGCATGTCTTTTCCCCGCAGCCTGGACAGCCCCAGATCTAAGCGGTGCGGTAATCTGAGTACTTGCATGCTGGGCACGTACACTCAGGACTTCAACAAGTTTCACACATTCCCCCAAACTGCCATTGGGGTTGGAGCACCTGGCAAGAAAAGGGATATGGTCAGCGACTTGGAGAGAGACCACCGCCCTCATGTTGGCACGCCCCAGGATGCCAACTAACCTCCTCCCTCTCCTTTCTAATTTCCTTTCTTGCTTCCTTCCTATAACTTGATGCTTGTGGTTTCTCTCTGATTGTTCTTTGGGGTGGTATCAGTGGCTTTCCTTGTGGCAAAGAATGTCTGGAACCTCAGATGGGAGGAGAGAGAGCGGGTTCACAGAGTGGAAGAGTCACCCAGGAAAAGATCAGAGAGTGAGGGCTCCCCTAAGTCCCCCCAAAATTTCATAGCACAGCTTCTCTGTCCTGCTTCTGAATGTGCTGGTCATTGGGGGAATAAAACTATTTTTCTAAAAAGACCTCAGATGTGGTAGTCATTGCCCTGGCCCATGTCCCAGGATACATGGTGTCTAGGACCTGTGCTTAGAAGTAGCCTTTCCCTGGGGACACAGGGTGTGGTGGGTGGTTCCTGTGACCCAGCTCAAGCAGCAAGAACAGGAGTGCTAAGTAGCAGGTAAGCACGTCTGGGACTCAACACTGCAAACCCCATTCCTCTTCCAGGTAAGAATGGGGAATTTTCATCTTCCTAAGTGGGGTATCTGGTGCCTGTGACTGGGGTATGGATTCTACAGTCCTTGTGATGGGGTTGGATGTGGAACTATAATTCACTCTAGTTTCATTAGGCTTTGCTGATTTTTATTCTATGAGATTCGCTGCTACAGCTCTGTATTCCATGGCCAGCCACCCAGAGCCACCTTTGGGATTTCTGACACCCTTGGGAATGTCTATGGAGAGTGATCATGGCATTTTTCCCAAATGGCCTTATGATTTTCTTCTGTGATAATTGTGTTTAAGAGAAACACTTAAGGTTAATTGGTGCCTTTCAGAGCAGTAACTTTTTACCATGATGGTCCCATGGGGCAGGCTCTTCCCTCCAGCCTCTCACTCACAGGCCCTCTCTTTCTCCATTCTGCAAATCAGCGTCACCGCCCAGAAGAGAGCCTGCAACACTGCCACATGTGTGACCCATCGGCTGGCTGGCTTGCTCAGCAGATCAGGGGGTGTGGTGAAGAGCAACTTCATGCCCACCAACGTGGGTTCCAAAGCCTTTGGCCGGCGTCGCAGGGACCTTGAGGTCTGAGCCACTAAATGACTCCAGGAAGAAGGTGACTGCCCTGTAGGCCATGTCCATGTCCATTCCCCCATGGGAGGATGGATTACCAGATGTAAAGGAGTATAGTTCATGTTCTGAGCCTCCCTGGGTCCATATGGTTGAAGAATAATCCGCCAGGGAAGGTACCCACACTGGTGTTGGGAGAAAGGACACAAAGTTCCAATAGCTGCAACCCTAGAATTTGGATTCATTTTCTCTGTTTTTGCAGTCCCTCCTTGTGACACTGAGATCATCAGGTTAGGAATTATAGATCTTGTTTATTTATAGTACAGTTCCTTGCCATTCAAATTGTTACTATTCTAGCACTTGAGCTTGAACAGTAATGGCACTACCTTTTTAGAGAATACATTGCTATGCCACTTACCTCTGAATTAAGAGCTCAAGAACTGTGTTTGCCTTCTGCTAGTTATGTGACCATTGATCAGCATTAACTCTCTCTGAGCCTTGGTTTCTCTATCTGTAAATTGAGGGCTACAATAGTACCTACCTCCTAACATTAATATAAAGAGGAAATTGGATAAGATGTCAAGAGTCTGGCCATCAGTAACTAAATTCTAGCTATGTTTTTCCCTCCTAGGTCACAATGAAGCTGAATGCTACTTCTTTTAATGCGTAATGAAAGCAATTTGTTGGAAAAGATCCACAGAAGACATACGTATTTGCATCCTTCTTGATACTGAAAACTATCTTCTTTGTTTGAAAGGAACAAATGCTAAATGCAGAATAAGCTCATTGCAGTTATTTATTGTGCATATTTTTAATATTTGATTCTGTATCCAATAAACGTGGCAGCATGTATCATTGGCTTATCTAGTAGCAAATCTGGGCTCCATCAGCCATCCTATTAACGTTGGCAGCTCTGCTAAACCTCAGGGGGACATGAAATCACTGCCTCTTGGGTGTCTGGGGACACATGGTAATGCTGTGCCTTGACAGAACTGTTTGTTTAAAGAAATGTCAATGTTGTCATTTGTGAACTTCATCAAAATTAAAAATGTATTTTCTATACCCTTAAATGAAATCTCTGCTGCTATTTATTCTGGTTTTCCCAGGAGAACTTCGGAGCCCTGTGAGCACTTTATTGACCAGGCTGACTCATTTGAAGCAAAAGTAACATGCTGGGGATGAATTCTCAGTATCTTGCACCCTCAGTTTCTAGTGAAACATTCCTCATTGAAGTTAGAGCCCTGTGCAGGTCAAAGAGGACAATTCACATTGTTTTGAGAGAATGTCCTGGTCCTCGGCCCCAGAGGTTACCCATGCACTCATCTTCTCCTTGACAGGTTCGCCCTTACTCATTCCTGCCTTTCCTTCCCATAAGAGTCTCTCCATGCACCTTGTAGCCTAGAAAGCCCTTCAGAAACAGTGGTTCAGAGTTGTAAATGGGAATCACAGACTGACCATCCTAGAAAGGTCATCAATGCCGTCTAATCCAACTTGTTTATTCTATGAGGTGCAGAAAAGCATCTTGCTCAAAGTTCAGAAATAAGTTTATAAGACATTCACATACATAACAGATATGTATCGAGTGCCTCCTATAGCCTAGGCACTATTCTAGGCACCAAGAAGTAGAACAATGAACAGAATAGGCAAAACTCCCTGCACTTAGAGCCTATATTCTAGTTGGGGGAGATTGAAGTGATACATGTTGTAGAGTCATAGACTCTCAGTATTGGAAGGAATTTGGAATGTGATAGGGTCTGACATCTCATCCAATGAAAGAATTTCGCAACATCAATATCCCTGGCATCCACTGGGAGCACCAGTGACAAGCTCCTGAGTGTAACTCTCAAGATGACTAAGCAGCCAGTTTCCCTGGAGTTAATTAGAGTTTCCCTGTCAGTTAATTAGTGTGAGTGAGTGAGCGAACAAGTGAGCAAGTGAGCTAGCTAGCACGAGCTATCTAGTTAGTTACTTAGAAAATCAGCCCCTTCTGCACATTGACTCATTATTTTCTCAGCCTTATACAGAATTAGGTCTCTTTCTCTCTTTCAGTCTGTACTCATGCAGTAGTCCAACCATCCCTATAAAAGGTAGATCTATGTCTCACTTATGTTCAAAACATTCCAAAGACTCTCCATATCACTGAGCAAACTCCTGAGACATTGCAATGGTCTCCAAGTAACAAGGTGAACTTCCCTTCCTCTCCTCTCACCACCATTCCAATTAATCTAATTAAATCTGGTTTGCAGATGACTGCCTTCTCATTGTGTCCTCACCTGGCCTCTTCTCTGTGTGCATGCATGGAGAAAACAGGCTTTCTTGTGTGTCTTTCTCTTCTTATAAGGATATCAGTTCTATCAGACTAGGGCCCCATCCTTGTGACTTCTTTAACCTTAATTACCTCCCTAAAGGCCTTGTCTCCAAATGCCTTTAGAGTTTAGGCTATAGTAGGCACTCGATACATATCTGTTATATATGTGAATGTCTGATAAACATTGGGGGTGAGGGCTCCAACATATAAATTTGGGAGGACACAATTCAGTCCACAACACCCCCAATAGTATGAATCACTTAACTATTGCCACAGCAACACTACATAAAAGCAACTTCAATTCCAGACTTACAATAATGCTTATTTTTCTTGCACGTGAGTTTGCACATTGGTTTGAATGAGATTGACTTCAGCTCTTCTATTTAATGCAGAGTCAGGGGGAAGACCCCCAAAATTTACAGTAAGTCCCCTACATACAAACAAGTTCCATTCCGTGAGCATGTTCATAAGTCCAATTTGTTCATAAGTCCAACAAAGTTAGCCTAGGTACCAAACTAACACAATCAGTTATACAGTAAGTCCCTTACACTCAAACAAGTTCCATTCCAAGTTTGCAACTTGAAAGTTTGTATGTAGAGGACTTACTATATACCAAAATTTATTGGATGGACAATTGAGTTGTTGTAAGTTTTGTTTATTATGAATGAAACTTTTATGACCATTCACATACTAGTACTTCTTTGGACAGTTGAAGTCATTTCTCTTGGATAACATCTAGAAGAGGTAATGTGCATAATAACTAGATTGTTCTCAAATGGCTATGCCATTTTACATTCCTAGCAGAAATGCAGGATCATTTGACTTGCTCCATATATCCTTGCCAATGCTTGGTGTTTTCAGTCTTTTTATTTTGGTCATTTTTATGATTCTGTAGCAGTATCTCATTGTGGGGCTTTATTCTTATTTCCCGAATAACTACTGATATCTCTTTATCTTCTTATTCATTTATTGGCCATTTGTTTATCTTCTTTTGTAAAGTTTCTATTTAAATATGTTGCCCATTTTTAGTTGGACGGCTTTTCTTATTATTATTGAGATGCAGGAGATCTTTGTATATTCTACATAGCAGTCATGCTTCCTTTCTGGCCACTATTTCACTCATCTGCTCACTTTTCTCTCCCTCTTAGACCACTTTCTCTGTGGGAAAACAGAAGCCATGTCATGAGTCCACTAAAGTAGGCTGTGGAGAGGTCCGTGTGTCAAAGAATGTACATCTCTGGCCAATGGCCAGTGAGGAATGGAGCCCTGTTAATAGCCAGATGTATGAGCTCAGAAGTGGATTACTCAAGCCCAGTTGAACTTTGAGAGCCTTGATTGCAGGCCCAGTTTGGAAGCTTACTGCTTTCTCATGAGAGACTCTGAGCTAGAACCACCCAGCCAAGCCTCTTCCAGATTCCTGACCCTCAGAAACTGTGTGAGATTAGTATCTGTTGTCCTGGGCTGCTAAGTGTTGAGGCAACTTGCTACACAGTAATACATAGCTAATAACCATCCAACCTATGATAACTCTAGCTCAACCCGCCAAATCTGGAAAGCACATTGGAGCTTGCTGGAAGTGCAGTCTGAGTTCCAGTTCAAGGACGAAGTTCCCAGAAAGGAGGATGCATCGTCAGATCTCTTCCCACTGATTCCCAAGCCCAGATTAGATTATATGCAATAGCATAAGCTGCTTCCACTCCAAATGCAATCAAGCCCTTCTGTTCTTCCTCATTACATAGTGTTTTGTTTTATTTTATTTTACCAGAACCCTCTTTCTTTCTCTGATGTCTCATTTCTCTTCATTCTATAGCTACTGTTTCATTTCATTCTTTCTCCCTGTAAGACTTTCGTGGTAGAAAGAAACTTTTAAGGCCATGTAGACCAACCACCTAGTTGAATCTCCTCTATATCTCCCAAGTGGTCTTTTGGCTTATTTTTGAAATTTTGAAGTCACTATCTCCTGAGGTAGCTCATTCTGCCTTTGGATCACTCCGACTCTTAGAAAAGTCTTCCAGTAGTGAGCAGAACTTTCTCTGCTCTCCTGCTTCATTTGGTCCTCAAGAGATTCATTCTTGGGCAGATTCTCCAGGAAGAATTGACTGTGACTGAGACAAGACCTCTAAAGCAAGGATTGGGTATTCATTGTCAGGGTTTGAAAGAAAATCACTTCTGTTTCCTTTTAAGCCCCTAACTGGCATGGGTTTTCTATGAGCCTTCTCATTAGCTGAATCCATTCTAGATAGGTATCTATTTGTTCTCAAGAATACATCTGGATGTTAGAGTTAAAAACCTTCAGTTATTTGGATCCTCAGATATTTCTTCTTCTTTCTCTTGAAACTTTTCTAAATATTTATGTAGTCTCTGCTGCATGTAAGTGATGGTAGAGCTAACAAATGTTTTGCCCTTGTCTTTGGTAGGGCCCTGAGCCAAGCACTATAAATTTGGGCCTCCTCTCTCCTACTCTGACTTGCCAAGACAATGATAAGATTAATTATTTCCATAAAGAAGGGTGCTTTAGGGACTTCCTGGAGAGCTCGACTCATCTGTAGATATAGGAAGTTTGTAAAAGTGGTTTCTTACTTTCATAAAAGTAGTCAACAATGTGTCAGGACCCGTACAATACCCTTAATATAGTCTACAAAGTTATGTATGATGTGGACCTAACTTTTTCAGCCTCATTCTCACAATGCTCTTCCTTCTACTCTGAATTCCAGTTACACTGGCATTCTCTTAGTGAGTCAAATTTAGCATGTCCTTGCTGCCACAGGGCCTTGCCATGTGATGTTTCCCTGGTCCGAAATCCTCTTATTCCCAGTTAACTCTATTCCCAATTAACTCTTACTCATTGTCAGATATCAGCTAAGTATCAACATTACTTTCTTAGGGAAATCTTCCCAGACTACCACCCCCAAGTCTAGGTTATATTTATTTTTTATTTGATTTCAAATGGTATAAATACCTTCCTTTCAGCTCACCATATCAGTTTTAGTTTTAGTGTGATTATTCGATTAATGTCTACACTCTCTTAGACAGTCACACAGAGATTAGGTCTCTGTGTGACTTAAGTGCTATGCTCTCTGTCATAGCACTTAAGCATCAAGTACAGTCGGTGCTCAGTAGTATTTGTGGCATGAAAGAGGTATTTGTGGCAATTAGAACACAGCATGATAAATGCTATCCTTGGAGTAGGCAGAGAAGGCTATGGTCTAACCCAATCAAATAGAACCCAACCAAATAGAACATGTTCCCCAGGTAAATAATATCACATCAAGTAGTTCAAAATGCACAGGATTCCATCAGATGAACAAAGCAACAGGTGAGTAAGAGGTAACAAAAGCCTGAATGAGCTAATCAGTCATTGGATGGAGCTCGTGTCAATTTTCTCCCTGTGCAAATAAGAACTTTTGATCTTTCTATCCAGAAACAGGATGTTATTGAAAGTCCCATGTTGGATGGTGGGAGCTTTAAAGCTAGAAGGGAAACAAGCTTGTAAGGTGGCAATTGTATGCCATGTCATGTCTATAAGACAGTTAGATCCCTCCCAGAGCCTTGCTGAAGAAGATCAGCTTTGCTGGAGACTGCCTCCTCAATCACTGATGACTGGATGTCTGGAGATGGCAGAACTTGCAGGAGCCAAGGCTGAGGATTCCAAAGGGAAAAGAGGTGATGCCAAGTCAGGGCTGGATTACTAAGACTGTTCTTCAGTCTCTTGAAGGTTGGATCCAAAAATGCACAGGCAACTCTATAAAACCAGAGAAACCAGAAGGCAATGCTATGCACACTAGTTCTAGAAGCTGCCAAGGATTGCTGCACCTTCCTGTAGGGCAGGTATAGCTTCAACTCAGGTGCTATAACTGAGTCAACTGATTCCTCAGAGTAATTAAATAATTCTGCCTCGGCCATTGCCTTTCCCTGGCCCCCTCCATACTAATCCCCATCTGTGGTCCATCCAACTGTTCATGCTCTCCCTTCATAAGCCTCAGTTGCTCACAATTTTCTGTTCCTTGTTTCCACTAAGAACTTGTAACTTTAACTACGGAGGGTGCCAAATATATATATATATATATACTTTTTTATTGTAGATACAAGATCTCGCCAAGTTACCCAGGCTGGTCTCGAACCCAGAGGCTCAGGCAATCCACTCGCCTCGGACACCCAAAGTGCTGAGATTACAGGCTGAGCCACTGAGCCCAGCCTATACACACATTTTAAGAAAGTTTAAAAAAGTATTAAAGTTGTAATACTCAATAAGATGAATACAAGACACATTTGACTTCTGTAACTATAAGAGGTGCTCAGAATGGTTACCATCAGCCAGACACTTCCAATTTTGGCAGACATCTGTTAACATCTCTTAAAATATATATACATTTTTTTGGCACTCTTGGTAATTGTATGGACTCCAAGATCACATTAAGAAATAACATTAGGTTTTGCAGACGCCGCCGCCTTGAGCCTTTTCCCATCAGCCATGGTCAACCCCACTGTGTTCTTCGACATCACCGTCGACGGTGAGCCTTTGGGCCACGTCTCCTTCGAGCTGTTTGCAGACAAAGTTCTAAAGACAACAGAAAACTTTCATGCTCTGAGCACTGGAGAGAAAGGAATCGGTTATAAGGGTTCCTGCTTTCATAGAATTATTCCAGGGTTTATGTGCCAGGGTGGTGACTTTACATGCCATAATGGCACTGGCGGTAAGTCCATCTATGGGGAGAAATTTGATGATGAGAACTTCATCTTGAAGCATACAGGTCCTAGCATCTTGTCCATGGCAAATGCTGGACCCAACACAAATGGTTCCCAGTTTTTCATCTGCACTACTAAGACTGAATGGTTGGATGGCAAGCATGTGGTTTTTGGCAAGGTGAAAGAGGGCATGAATGTTGTGCAAGCCATGGAGGGCTTTGGGTCCAAGAATGGCAAGACCGGCAAGAAGATCACCATTGCTGACTGGACAACTCTAATAAATTTGACTTGTTTTATCTTAAACTACCAGATCATTCCTTCTGTAGCTCAGGAGAGCACCCCCTCCATCCCATTTGCTCGCAGTATCCCTATAATCTTTTTGCTCTCGCTACAATTCTTTGGATTCCATATTTTCCTTATTCCCTTCCACTCTAGTTGGATTACAGAGAAATAAAAACTAAATAACAACAACAACAAAAAGAAATAACATTAAATTGGAGATCTGAACATCAAAGGAAATGGCAGGAAAGAGGAGTCTTAGCAGGAAGTGCAGAACGTTCAGGTATAGAAACCAGGGGCACAGTCGTAGTATCAATGGCATGCAGGAACCTGCTCATACCAGCTCATGGAAGCCAAATGTTAGCATCTTTTCCCACCTGTATGTTCAGTGATATCTCGTCGGTTGGTTAAACTGAATAGTATTTTGAAATGTCAAGTATTGGAAATGAAGACTTTGAATATATTTATATCATGTTTCCCTTATGATATATGTTATATGTATATTATGTTACGTGATATATGTTAACTCTGTATAATGATAAATAATTACCAGTATGTACCCCCATCTCTTTTATAAGCTTGATAAAATTCTGCTCTGATGATGTTTGTTAGCTTTTACATATATTTGACAGAGCAAAATAACTCTCCTCACCAGGTTGATTGAATACTTGAATACAAAATAAAAGCAATAGTTAGTAAAATAAGTAAGTAAATAAAATGAGTGATGTTGGGAGTATTTACACATTGGAAATGGGTAAGTGCTACAAATCAGGCTCTTTCCAAAGATCACCAGTTGTTTAACAGCTACCACACACAGCTGTAAAGCATATTTTAAAAACACAGAAATAACTGATTGAGCTCAGACCACAAAGCCGTGTATTAATTTATATATACACTTTAACCTTACAAGTGGATATATTTTATGAGAATATTTTATCTCCATTTTCACATAAAGAACATGCCATGGCTAAAAGAGTGACAGAGTTGGTATTCAAAACTGTGTGTGAAGTCTGTCAACTTATTTCCATTTCCAAAACTATCTCTATACTCATTCTTTTCTCCATTCTTAGAGTGAGAGATGACCTTTTCACCCACTGCAAATTCTCCAGTTATTTTCCTCTCCCACTTCATTCATACCCTTTCTCCATTAGATACCTTTCATTGGCTCCTTCCTCAAACTCTAAGAAATACTTAAGCCATTTCCTACCACACACAAAACACATACAAACATACACATACCCTCCCTCAAGCCTATCCCTCCCCCTTCAATGAAGGTATTGTCATATCTCTCTCCTCATAATAATGGTTTTATAGTATGAAGCATTTACTATATGTTAGGATCTATATGCACTATCTATTCTTTACATTTTAAAAATCCTAACTGTTAGGTCTATGGGATAGGGCAATGACACAGGTAAGATACAAAGAATTGCACAGAATTTAGCTTGGGGAAAACAGTTTATTTAGAAAATAAATTAGAGGGAGAGAGAGAATGGAGATTCACCTCCCCAGATTAGGGAGAAGGCCAGAACTTAGAGAAAAGCATGATCCAGCAAGAACTTAGTAAAAACATGGCCACAGTTGCTTGAAGTTGAATGCTTTCTTGTGGGTAGGTTGTTAAGGTGATTGGGTGGTGGTCTGTTTTATATCATCATTAAGGGGGCAGGTAAGCATAGGAACTGTCATGATGATGGACAGCAGGTGAATAGGTGGGTTAGTCCATAGTAAGGGGTCTGACTGTGTCATGTAGCTCATGAAGGGCTCCTTTGTAGCTGAAAGACAAATACTTGGAACAGAAAAGTAATCAGTATGGGGGGTTGCAAGAAAATTTTATCAATACCTACCTCTGAGAAACTGGTTCTGTCCTTGGCTCATGATTAGAGGGCAAGCTTAGGTAATTTGTTAAGAAAGCATGACAGAGCTAAGCAGTGTTAAAATGGCTGCACTTTAGCTAAGATTATTCCATGTGGCATTTCACACTTTCACTAACCATTCACACTTTCACTAACCAAACTATTTAAATGAACTATCATTATCTTTTCTATGTGTCCAAATGTTACCAATTTGTCATATAGATTTCTTTGGAGTCTAGAATTCCTCAAGTCAAATCCTGAGCTTGATTTTTGCATCTCTATATCTAGAGTTCCTGAACTTAACTTTTTTTAATGCTTCTTATAAGAACAAGAATTGTGATAGCTTCTATTTACTGAGTGCTCATTAAACTCCTGTAACTCCCTTGTGAAGGCATTTTAAGAGATGAAGAGACTGAGCATCAGAGAGGCCAAAGAACCAGTTAGTGGCAAAGTTGGGAATTTGACTCAGTCTAATTACAAAGGCAAAAAACCTCACAAACCTCCAGATCTACTGCCTCCCATTAATGACAACACTGTTCAACCAGTTGCCCAGGTAATCCTTAATTTTTTTCTCTCCCTTACCTGATCAGAAGCCCAGTCTTCTTATCTCTGCTGAAAGATCCCATAAATCTGTCTTCTACTTTTTAATGCCTACTGTCATGCCTTAGTTTCAGCTGTATTGGTTATCTATTGCTGTGTAACAAATTATTACAAATGTAGTGGCTTAGGACAGTACACATTTTATTTATTACCTCATAGTTTCCATTGGTCAGCAGTCCAGGTACTGCTTAGCTGGCTCCTCTGCTCAGGTACTCACATGGCTGTAATCAAGGTGTCAAACCAGGGCTAGCATCTCATCTGAGGCTCAATGTCCTCTTCCCAGTTCATATGATTGTTCACAAAATTTACGTCCCCATAGCTATGGAACTCATGATGGCTTGCTTCTTCAAGGCCAGCAGAGAAATACCTCTCTTCAGAAAAGTTCAGTTCCTCTTTTAAGCACTTTCACCTAATTAAGTCAACCTACCCAGGATAATCCCACTTTTGATGAACTCAAAATCAATGGATTTGGAATTTTAATTACATATGCAATCCCTTCAATTTGCCCTCCAAGATAGCCTAATCATGGGAGTGACATGCATCATATTTACAGGTATTTTCCATAGTCAAGTGGAAGGGATTATACAGTGAGTGTATACTAGGGGGTGGGACTCTTGGAGGCCATTTTAGTATTCCACCTAGCGATGTCCATTTTCTGATCCCCAATCATTCACACACTGCCCACAGGCAAAATACATTCACTGCTTTTCAAGTTTCCCAAGAATCTCATTCCATTACAGCATCAGCTCAAAGTCCAAATTTTTATCATCTATGTCAGTTCCAGGTGAAGATAAGGCTCCTGGATGTAATCCATTCAGTACAACACCTGAGGCACAATTTCTCTCCATCCATGACCCAGCAGAACTAAAGACACAGGTTATCTGTACCCTACACCCAACATACCATGATGGGATGGGCATGGGATAACAGGTATAAACATTCTGTTTCAAAGGGGGTAGGGAATAGAAGGTAAAAATGAGAGATTGGTTCATGGAAATTCTAAATTCCAGGTAGTCAAATGTCTCTTGATTAGGTTTCAAGGCCTAAGAATAATCCTTTCTGGCTCTCAGTTCTATCTCTGAATCATCTTTTTTTATGAAAGGTAGAACCCATTTGCAGCTGTGCAGTTTTATCAGCCTGTTTCCAACCAGTAGAATATTGAGAATCCAATAGCTTCCTTTAATTTTGTACTTTCCCTGTCCCTTTTAGTTCAAGTTGGCAATATTTCTGCTTAAACCATTTTTTCCCCAAGAAATGTGAGAGTCTTTCATAGATTTCACAGGGATTGACTTTATTAGACAAAAGTCACACCTGCAAATTTTTTCAAGACAATCCATTCTCTATCTCTGGCTCCTGTTGAGAGAGCTGACAGCCCAGGGACAGTGCCCTCAAGTCTCTTAGAGAAACTCTGATTTGACTAAAAGAATCTGTGATGCACACCCTTGGTCTCTTGGTAGTGACTCAAACTCTGATCTTTTACTGTGTAACAAAATACTCTGATCTTAATATGTTCGACATAACTGAATACACAGATTGTTTGTCTTTATGAGATTTTAGTGAAATGTATAATAACAACCTGTCTCTTCTCTAGAGCATGCTCTCCCGACAATGAATTTCTTGATGTAAGTATTTTTTGCCACCTGGAGAGGCTGAGAATTTTTCTCTCAGAGAAACTCTGGTTTGACTAAAAGAATCTGTAAGGCATGCCTGAGTCTCTTGAAAATGACATGAACTCTGATCTTTTAGTGTGTAACAAAATACTCTGATCTCAGTGTGATCAATGTGACTGAATATGCAGATTGTCTTTATGAAACTTTAGCAAAATGTATGATAACAACCACAGCCTCTTCTCTAGAGCATGCTTTTCTGACAATGAATCTCTTGATGTAAGTATCTTTTGCCATCTGGTGAGGCCAAGAATTTTCAAAATCATTAGGTCTTGTTTCCTTTTTATTCAACAGTTCTTTCCTCAATTTCTCTCTTTCTCCGCTCACACTTTACTATAACCAACAGGAAGAAATCAAGTAGCACGTTCAACACTTTGCTTGGAAATCTCTTTAGCTATATATCCATATTTATCCCTTACAATTTCTGCTTTCCACAAAACTACAGAAGACAATGTCTCTATGTTTTCATCACTATATATTGAGATTTCCCTTCCTCTAGTTTCCAATAACATGCCCCTCACTTCCTTTCCAGTCCTCACCAGTAGTGTCCTTAACGTTCCAATTTCTACTAACAGTCTGATCAAGGCAATTTAAACTTTCTCATGCATGCTTTCAAGATTCCTCCAGGTACTGCCTATTCTCTTATTCCACAACTGCCCCCATATTTTTTAGGGATTTGTTACAGCATCATCCCACTTTCAGGTATCAAAATCTCTGTTAGTTATCTATTGCTACCTAAAAATTACCACAAATTTACCAACTTGAAATAGCATACATTCCCATAGCCATTGCCTTAGTTTCAGTCATTATCCATTTCATGTCTGGATTGTTGCAATAAACCCATCCAGGCTTCTTGCTATTGTGTGACTCTCCCATTCAGTCTATCCTCTTCACTCAAATCATAGGGATATGATCTCCTTTACTCAAAGAAATTCTTAAATTCCTGTTGCCTATAGTCCTTAACATAGCATAAAAGGTTTTTCACAATACAGTCCAGCCTATATTTTCAATTTCATCTTCACTCATTTTTCCCATGTAACTACTATCTACCATCCACTTTATATATATATATCCTGCCCCCATGTCTTTATTTGTGTTATTTCCTCTGCCTGGACTGCCCATCCACTTGTCTTCTCCCTGCAACTGCTTAGCAAAATCTTCTCTGTCCTTCCTTTCTCGGTGTATATGTCACCTCTTCTATGGTGCCTTCAGTGGCACCCTTATCCCTTCATCCAGCTAAGCAGAATTATCCCTTCCTCTGCACACTACAATCTTATTTCTCAAAGTCTGACCCATGCACCAACAGCATTGGCACCCCTCCCCTCCAGGTGACTTGTGCACACAGTATAGTAAAATGTAGAATCTAATTAGTAGGCCTGGACTGGGACCAGAGATTACAATTCCCATAAACTCCCAGATGTTGCCAATGCTACTGGCTTGAAAACTGCACTTTGAATAGCAAGGTTTACAGCTCTTTGATGGTAGCCCTGAACACATGATATTATAAGTGGCTAACATCTATGTCTCCTCTTATACAGTCTAAGTATTTTAAAGGCAAGGGCTGTTTATTTTTTCTTTGTTGTCTCCAGGGTGTCTCACATAGTACTCAGCACTTGGAGAATGCTAATAACTTAATAGTTGTGTTTTATATCAAAGACATGTTAACCACTATCATCATGACCCTCTGATCTGTTATCTCCATCACAGGCTCTGGGGCCTGTCTGGTCATCAACTATTTTTCTGCTGGTCTCTCAACTTGATAACCTTCTCTGTGCACATGTCTGCATGCATGTGTGCTAGTGGAAAAGATGATATTGCCCTAATCTTGGAGATGTACTATAACAGAGGGTGCCGTCATAGGACCCCCAAAAGGCTCACCAAGAGATGGCAGAGCTGACTCTGAAGTCAGAAAAACTGAGGTCATCCCAAGAAAGAACAAGCTACGTAAAGGAATTGCAAGGCCTCTCTCCTTAGGGAGATTTTAAGAGAAAATAATTCAAAGCCTGGAATTATATCATAAACTTAGTTGTGAATGGGAATGGTCTGTGACTTTCTCTGATTCTTTAAGGCACTTGGTTTTCAGGAATTCCCTCATTTTATAGGAGAGGTGGAAAACTTACAGACTCTTCTTCTCCCTGTCACTAGAAATGATTGACCCTCCCCTGGGAAACTAGAAAAACAAGGGAAGTCTCAGGTTTGGATACCTCTAGGCCTCAAGGTGGGGAGGGAGAGAGTTGAGACCTCAGCCTGAGGCAGGATTCTCCCACTCTCAAGCCTTCCAGGCACCTGCAGAGCTACAGCTACAGCTGAAGGAGGCTTCATCTTCACTTAATGGCCTTGGTTGGAGAAATGAAGTTTCTGGAATCCAGAGGACAGACAAGCTGGTGTAGTCTTGGCCTGCATGCTAGCTGTAAGTATGAGTGAGTGTATATATTTGTGTGGATGTGCATGTGTGTGTGTCTGCATGCATGTGTGTGTGCACAACTTAATGTGGGGCAAAGAATATAAGACCTGAGCTCTTATTCCAGTTCTCTCAATGACTCACCACTTTGGGCTTGGCAGGAGAGACCCTTGGTAAGTAACTTTGTTTCTCCAGTCAGCAAAAGAATGAAGGCACTGACTCAATTATGGCTGATCATTAATGTGGACCAAAGGTGAGTTTCCAGGGTTGTAGACAAATATTGGTGTTTGTGTATAAATAAATACATGAAGGGGAGAACTGCATTCAAAGATGATGTTTTTATTTTCTTTTTGTTTCTTTTCAAGGCTGTGCTTTACCACAGGAATTTGCAGAGATACTGAAGGGTCAATGAGGGAGAAGGAGTTAAATACATGGCATTTGGGGGCATGCAAATGCAGTATCCCACTCCTCCAGATCCTATTATTTATAAATAGTTATCTTCTGAGCAGGTATAGCCAAAGAGAAGAATTTGGATGGGGGCTGTCATACTATCTGGTTATGAGACATTCCTCCAGAAGATTTTGGAGATTATTGGATTATAGAACATTATATTAAGAGCAATAGGCAGTGGTGCTCTGGAACTGGTTTATACTGGCCTTTGAGAGCTGATTGTTAACTTTTCAGAAACATTGAGCCACTTATTAAACAACATTGAGCTATTAATAAAATTAAATTATATAGGGGCAACCCCTTTGGGTCCCCTCCCACTATGGGAGCTTTCCTGTCCTCTCAATAAATCCTGCTTTCTCAAAAAAAAAAAAAAAAATCCTGAGATCTTGACATAATTAAAGGATGATATGACTTGAAAAAAACTAAATTATACAAATTAACAATTAATTAAATGCAAAAAGAAGGTAATAAATACTCAAAACTCCTCACTTCCTATTTATTTTACTACATGTCACTATTATCTGTGCTCTTAAGCACATCTATTTTTCACATTTACACCTATTGTGTCCATATGGTGGAAATATTGTATAATGATGTGCTATCCACATCTCATCCCAACTTTTATTCAGTAATGACCATGTAGTAACTTGAATTTGATCACTGTAGGAGTATTTACACCACAGAAATTAGCAAACAGGGCTTACTTAATTCACTGCTTTCTTGATGTTCTAGACTTAATAAATAATGGAAAACATGTTAAAAGTTGAGATTAAACTTAAAAGCATGTCATGTCTGTAGTTGGTACATTGTGAATAACATAACAAATTAAGGAAATAACCTTTCAGCATTTTAACACTATTATCCAGTTTAGCAAAGAAATGTTTTACTTTTTTTTTACTTATATAAATAAAAAATATTGACCAACACATCAGAGCTATACTCTTTCATCAATTACAAGCATAGGTTGTCTATGGATACAAGAGTTCAACAAGAATCAATAAAAGCTTTCTGTGAGGATCAATTGGTTATGGAATTTATGATAAATATTACAGCATATTTCATTGTTATTTGTACACGTGTGCTATACAACTCTTTTATCAGTAAAATTTATAATAAACATATAGACATAATCTTTTTTCAGAGAGGCAATAACTGAACCTTTACCAGTACACCAATGGAGTAGGGCCCCTGGAGGTCTTCAGAAATTAGAAATCCAGAGAAGGAGCATGACTTGTTCAGATCACACAGAGCCAGATGTGGTGTTTTGTATGAATTTATGTTAGAAGAATTAAACTATATCTTAATTATGCATTTGTATGTCTCTTCCTAGTCTGTTATGCCACAAAGGTTCAAGATATGTTTGTTGATTGACCCAAGACCATACTGTCTGTTTTCCCTAGACCAAAGTAAGATACTGGACTGATGTCAGAGCTGCTCTGAAATAAAACTGATCAAGAAGAGCTGCCTGAAGGTGGGAAGAACCTAATTTAGGATACCAACATGACCTGGTTTGTGACTAACTTATGCCTCTATTATCGTCTCAACTTATGGCAAGGTCTTGATCATGCCCATGAACACAAGTGGCTAATAGGGACTACTGCCATGAAGGCTCCCACTGAGGGGCCGTGGAGATAAGGGCAGGAATGGGAGACTTGGGAGTCTCCATTATCTAAAGTCACTGCAAAGGCAAAAGCCCTCATCTTACTCAAAGCAGTCCAAAAGGTGTTTCATCACGTCTGAATGGACACATGGAAGAAATATAGTATATAATCTGAGTACAGTACTTGGTCTAGCCTGAGTCTGGCAAGGATTTAAAAGACCAATCATCTACAGTGCTGTTGTTTTGAAGAAAAATGTAGCAGTATCTGGTAAAATTTAAAATGTACAAGCATATCTGTTGGACTATCAATTACACTTCTTGAATGGTATCATATTGACATGCACAAGCCTATAGGATCATTTCAACATTGTCTATAATAGTGAAAAGATAGAAAAACTATGATTTAGAATATTCTTTTTTTGGCGGGTTGAACAGAGTATTTATCTGCTAAGAGTTCTAGAATATTCTTTATGGAAAGTCTGATTATAGTCAACACTCTCAGTTTCCTTTTACTTTCAGAAATATTTTTATCTTGCCCTTTTTCTCTGAACATACACCACACACACACACACACACACACACACACACACGCACACAAATACACACAGAGGTAGGTTGATATTTTATTTTATTTAAACACTTTAAAGAAACCATTCTACCATCTTCTGACTTTCACTGTTGCTACTGAGAAATCAGCTGTCCATTTGGCACTTATTTGTAGACAATCTGTCTTTTCATCCAAATTGCTTTTAAGATTTTTTCTTTGTTATGTATCTTCTGCAATTTCATGTACTTGTGTCTAAATGTGAATTTTTAAATCAATTCTTTTGGGGATTTGTAGGACTTCTTGAATCTAAAGAGTCATGAACTTTCATCTACTCTAAAAAATTCACATCCATTATCATTCCAGTGTGTCCGCTCTTTCATTCTCTCTATCTTCTCTTTCTGTTACTTAACATTAGACTTCACTTCCTCCACCAAACTTCTTAATTTTTATATCATATTCTCTATAACCTTGTCACTACTGAATCTAGGGAATTTCTTTCAATCTATCTTCTAGTTCACTAATTCTGCATTCAGATGTAATATTCTATTTAATCTACCTATTGATTTTTTAAAATTTTAATTATTTTTGTTTGTTGCTTCTGGAAGTTTTGTTTGTCTTTCAAATCAACCTGATAGTTTATATGTACACTTTATTGTTAGTTATGCTGTGTTATAAATGAAGTGTTTATGTCCCCAAAAATTCATGTGTTGAAGATCTAATTCTCAGTGAAATTATATTTGGAGATAAGGTCTGTGAGGAGATGATAAAAGTTAAATGAATTAGTTAGGGTGGAGCCTTAATCTAAGAGGGGAAATACTCTTACAAGAAGAGGAAAAGATCCAAGATATCTCTCTCTCTCTCTCTCTCTCTCTCTCTCTCTCTCTCTCTCTTTCTCTCTCATTCTGACTTGAGACGACAGTCATCTGTAGGCTGGGAAGAGAGCACTCATCAGAAACTAAAACAGTGGCATCTTGATCATGAACTTTCCAGCGTCTAGAACCGTGAAAAAATAGCTTTCCATTTCTTAAGCTAACCAATCTATTGTATTTTGTTATGGCATCCCAAGCTGATTGATATACTTGCAACTAGTCATTTATTATTTATTTTTATTTATTTATTTTGAGTCTGAGTCTTATTCCGTCAACCAACCTGGAGTGCAGTCACCCTGCTGGGCTCCAGCGATCCTTCCATCTCAGCCTTCCAAGTAGCCAGAACTACAGGCGTGTGCTACCATGCCTCGCTAATTTTTGATTTATTGTAGAGATGAGGTCTCACCAAGTTGCCTGGACTGGTCTCAAACCCACAGGTTCAGTTAATCCACTTGCATTGGCCTTCCAAAATGCTGGGGTTACAGGCTGAGCCTGGCCGATTTCTTTAAAAATATTAGACAAGCTGGGCTCGGTGGCTCAGCCTGTAATCCCCCGCTTTGGGAGGCTGAGGTGAGTGGATTGCCTGAGCCCAAGGGTTCGAGACCTGTCTGGTTAACTTGGCAAGACCTCATCTCTACAATAAATCAAAATTTAGCCTGGCGTGGTAGTGCGCGCCTGCAGTTCCAGCTACTTGGAAGGCTGAGGCGGAAGGATCGCCGGAGCCCAGCAGGTCGAGGCTGCGGTGGCTGGTAGCGGCCACTGCACTCCAGTCTGGGCGACAGAGTGAGACTCCAACTCAAAAAAAAAAAAAAGACAAATTTATTTTGAAACTAATAATTCCTGCATCTGCATTCTCTGTGGGTCTGAGTCTTTTGATTCTTATTTCCAATGACTCTTGCTTATGATCACTTTTTACATGTGTATTTTGTGATTTTTTTTTTAAATTTTATAAAACTGTCATGTTCATTGGTACTTAATCACTGGAGATTTTTATTGGCATGAGAGTGTGCCCTAGAGTTAATTTACATTTGCTCCTATCGGATTTTGGAGAGCATGATACTTTAAACCAACTAGTCATTTATTATTTTTTTCTCTTTATTTAGCTTGGCCTCTTTTTAAAAATCTACTCATGTACCTCAAATATTCGATATTTTTTGTTTAGATAGAGAGATAGATAGATAGATAGATAGATAGATAGATAGATAGATAGATAGATAGATAGACAGACAGATACTGACCAATATTAATTAATGTTGGAAACTGATGTGCATCCCCTAGTAAGTGTCTAGGACATTATTTTATTTATTTAGAGTCAGGAGGTTCTTCTTTGTATATAAAGATAACTATACACTTCTGGGTGTACTGAGTAGACAGCCACAGACCTACAGATAGATTTTTCAACAAGTTGCTCTGATATGCCTTATAACATTCAAGTTAAAGTAAAACATTGTCTTTGAAATTCTGGAAGTTTGAAGTTGCAGATCACACATCTTTCATCTTTTTCTTGGAGGCACAGAAATCTTCCCAGTCTAGACCCTTATCATGAATCACAAAGGGAAATAGCTTGCCAAGTATAACCTCTGCATGTGATTTATAAAACATGCTATAAATCCAAATTCTCTCTACATTAAAGTTATTCAATTTCCTCTAATGGTTCTTATATTAGAGTTATGTCTATTCATAGCAGACACCTGTAAGTCATTCACTTGAAGTACAGTGTTTATTCATTTTCAGCATTAAATGCTTAAACTTAGTAAGAAAGGCCTCTGAACCTTGCAAGTATGTCCCAAAATGACTGTCTTTCGTACATAAAAATTATAAAGGTCTAAAAATGATGAGGCTAAATAGAATGTTTCTTGTGAAAGAAAAAAGGGAGATGGTTGTAAGTAATGGCCCAACATCATACACACCATATTGGTCAGCATACACCCTCTCATCTCTCTTCCCTATTGCTACCATCATTCATTTGTCTCAAGGATACCTGCACGGAAAAACAAAATGTCTTACCCATAACACTAATATTGAGGACTACCAAGCTACAGCCTCGTTGGAATTCCAGATTGGGAGAAGGTGGGTTTAACCAAAAGGATGGTCTTGAGTCTTTGCCCAAAGGCATTCTCTCTCTCCCAATCTGAAAAATAAACTAAGCATTTTGCCTACAGCGCTGGCTGGAGACCTTCTTCTGAGGCTATCTTGGCTCATGGGAGTTTGTGTCCCAGCCTCACTGAGCACCCTTAGTTGGAAACTCACCCTAACAAAATCGAGATTCTTCTCTACCCTATTTCCTGCTCCTCTCACCATTCTTCTTGAGCTTTTCACATATCATGGTAATGGTGCCTTGTTTCTAGAATAGAACATCTAGCTGTTATATCTTTATAAAGATGTCATTTCTCTACGAGATAACTTACACCATACAATGCAACTTCAAAAGGACTCTTCTACATACAAGCAGCCAACAAACATAGGAAAAACATGCTCAGCTTCACTAATCATCAGAGAAATGCAAATCAAAACTGCCATGAGATACCACCTCACACCAGTCAGGATGGCTATCATTAAAAAGTCAAAAAAACCTGCAACCTCAACACTTTGGGAGGCCAAGGTGAGAGTATTGCCTGAGTCCATCAGTTCGAGACCAGTCTGGGCAACTTGGCAAGAGCTCATCTCTACAATAAATCAAAAAATTAGCCAGGCATGGTGGTGCATGCCTGTAGTTCCAGCTACTTGGAAGGCTGAGGTGGAAGGATCACTTGAGCCCAGCGGGTCTACACTGGGGTAACCGTGAGTGTGCCACTGCACCCCAGCCTGGGCAACAGAGTGAGACTCCAACTAAAAAAAAAAAAAAAAAAAGGTCAAAAAAACAATAGTTGTTGGTGAGGCTGCGGAGAAAAAGGGAACACTTCTACACTATTGGTGGGAATGTAACCTAGTTCAACCCTTATGGAAAACAGCATGGCATTTTCTCAAAGAACTAAAAACTGAGCTACCGAACAACCCAGAAATCCCACTTCTGGGAATATACCCAGAGAAACATAAATTGCTCTACCAAAAAGACATATGTACACATATGTTTATTGCAGCACTATTCACATAGAAAAATATGGAACCAATCCAGATACCCATCAAAAGTAGACTGGAGTGGTACATATACATGATGGAGTATTATCCAGCCATAAAACAGAACAAAATCATGTTCTTTGCAGCAACATGGATGCAGTTGGAGACAATCATTCTAAGTGAACCATCACAGAAACAAAAAAATTAATGCCACATGTTCTCACTCATAAGCGGGCCCTAAACATTGGGCACACCACGTGACCACAAAGGCAGGAAGGAGGGGAGATAAGGGACTCACAACCATCTATTGGGTACCATGTCCACTACCACAGGGAGAAAGGGCTCACTAGAAGCCCAAACCTCACCTGCATTCAATTTAGTTATGTAGCAAATCCTCATATGTACCTCACTACTCTGAAATAATTTTTTTAGTAATTTTTTAAAAGTATTCTATTATAATAAACAGAGTGATCCTAAACTTCACTTGGGAAAACAAGTGGTAAAGAGACCTAAAAAGAACTCTAGGGGTATACAGATCATCTCTAAAAACTATTAAAAACATATTTTAAAAACAATAACTGTTAAATACTATGGTTCTGATATAAAATAGAAATGTATATCTGAGGAACAGAATGAAAAGGCAAGAAGTGGACCCAATTATTTAGAAAGAGAGTTAATTAGTGCTAAGGGTGACTTGGGACATGGTTGACTTATCCACTAAACACAACAGGCACAATTGAGGGGACCATAAAAGTGTTTTCATTGTAATATCTTTTTAAAATAAGAAAAAATAATACAGTAATAATAATAACCATATCATCATTAATCCAGCCTGGAGTATATTTGCCTTTATAACAAAGCAGTTGTAAAATATAGTTTGTAGATGCTTTTGTAAAGGAAGTCACCCATGAAGGCAAAAGTGTCAAGGGCCCATAAAAACCATAATTTTCTCTGTTCCAAAACTCCATCATAGCCAGGTGTGGTGGCTCATGCGTGGAAGCCCAGCACTTTGAGAAGCCAAGGCAGGAAGATCACTTGAGGCCAGGAGTTTGAGCCCAGCCTGGGCAACATAGCAAGACCACGTCTCTACAAAAAAACAAACAAACAAATTACATCATGCTTATTATCATCACCAAGCTTCCAAATAGCATATAGTCTCAACTAAACAATGTACTTGCTATAGAAATACAGTTGCAAGACCAGTAACCTGCCCTCCAGTTTTAAAAGGTTGCTCCACAAATCCCTCACATATAGACTCTGAAGCTGCCACTTAATTACCAGTTTGGGATAAAATAAAGTTATAGCCAAAATGCATATTTAAAAATTATGAATGTATTAAATAAATTAATGTGAATACCTTGCATAGATTAGAACTGAGAGTTTTTATATGTTTATTGAGATAATAGTATTTAAAATTTGAAAAAAACTTTGTAAAGAAAAAGTTCAATAGATAACATCTGTAGAGTAATCAACTAATATAATGAAAATGAAAACAGTAGGAAAAATATTTGTCTTAAATAATAGAGAAATAGATTATTAGGCATAATATATTAAAATGTATTCTAATATATGTAAATATCAAAAATGTTGCCATAGCTAAATAGGCAAAGACATAAATAGAAAAAATGTAGACAGTAAGCAGACATGAACTCAGGTTGCAACAAAATTCAAATTAAATTGGTAAGCAGTATGTAATAATAACACTTGTGCCAGAGCATTTGCAATAAAATTGATATGTGCACACCTGTCTGGCAGTGAATGTAAAACAGGAGCATAGCAGTATAGGTTGAAAGTCATAAAAATGTTCACACCCAGTAATTTCATTCATTGTAATTTAGAATGAGGAGATAATTCGAAAGGAGGGCAGTTCTGTATGTATGAGACTCTTCATCATAGCATTTTCTATAATGGCAGAAATTGAAAACAACATAAATGCCCAATAATGGAGAAAGTAAAACAGTGAAGTAAATTGCAGTACATTAATTGGATAAAATAGTCTGTAACTATCACCATAATAATTATGAAGAATATGAAACAGTGTAAGCAGTTCAAAATACTGCCTTAAAAAATAAAATGTTTTATTACACAGATGCTTTGATAATAGCTAAGTAAAACATGCCATTATTTAGACAAGGACTATTAGGGACAAAAGAAAATAGATTGTGCTGCTCTTACTCGTTCTCTTAAAAATATGAAGTTAGTAAAGTCCTTCTTTGGCACCTACACACCCCTCTACTTGCATTGTTCAATCCCTTTTTCATGACTCTTTCTTAGCCATTTATTTAATGAATTCATGCTGCTCCAGGGCACCACTGTCACTTAGAAAGAAAGTCAACAGATAAATGGATCGATTCATCAGGGAGCCTTTATTTTATACTAAGCACTGGGATACAAAAATGATTAAAATCTATCCCCTCTGTTTAAAGAGCTCACAGTTTACACTCATACGAATAAGGAGATATTTGCATAAGGTGATAGGAAAAATAAAAGGAAGTTAATGGGAACTAGATCCGGAGGAGTCAAATTTTTTAGCTCTTCAAAGGAATTGTGCTTTTTTTTTTTTACTATTTATTTATTTTTGAGTTAGAGTCTCACTCTGTCGCCTAGGCTGGAGTGCAGTGGTATGCTCACACCACTGCAATCTCAACCTGTTGGACTCAGGCAATCCTTCTGCCTCAACCTTCCAAGTAGCTGGAATCACAGGTGCACACCACTATGCCCGGTTAATTGTTTGATTTATTGTAGAAACGAGGTCTCGCCAAGTTTCCCAGGCTGGTCTTGAACCCCTGGGCTCAGGCAATCCTCTCGCCTCTCCCACCCAAAGTGCTGGGATTAAAGGCATGAGGCACCATGCCCAGCCAGAACTGTGCATTTAAAAGTTCCTCAAAGAAACTTCTTCTTTAGTTACTCCAATTTTCTCCACATTCCCCATTTCTCTCTTTCAGGTTCCTCCTCCAGAAACAAGTCTCCCTTATATGTCAAAAATCAAGTTTTTAACTCCACACTCCTCTTTCATCATCTTTTCTATAATTCTCCTTCCTTTATAGTCACAATGTCATACTCACTGTTTCAATTCTCTGACAGTTACCACTTCTCTCACTGCTATTTAACTTAGTTGTCATAATTAAAACCACAAGAAAAAATGAGATTGAAGGAAATGTAGAACTCAGGAAGATTAGGGCTCATGTAATCCAGGAGATAGTAATTATAAAGGGAAGCATGATCCAGAAAAGAGAACAAGCCTGTGTGCCTAGAGCATGATGGACACAGGAGAATGGCCGGGATTGAGCCTGGAAATGTAAATGGGTGTCCCATCATGTGGGGTCTGTAAGTCCGAGTAGAGTTTACAATTTATTCTAAGAGCAATGGAAAGCCATGGGACGGGGGCAGGAGGAATGGAAGCTTCTGCAAGAGAGTGACATAATCTAATTGATATTTCTGAAAGACCACTCTGGTCGCAATGTGAAGGACAGATGGATAGGTCCAAGGATGGAAACAAGCTGTTATTTTAATCCATGTGAGAGATGTTGGTGGCTTGGGTTAAGATGATACCAGTGGGGATGGGGGGAAATGGATGGATATGGGATCTATTTTGGATTTAGGACTAACAATCTTTCAATGAATTGCAAGTGCTAATGAAAAGAGATGAAATCAAAGAAAACTCTTCAATGTTTGACTTGAGAATCTTAGTGAATGGTTGTGTCATTTACTGAAATGGACAATACTGGGTTAGAAATAGGTTTGGAGGAAAGGAGTTCTTCTTTGGCTCTACTAAATATTGAAATTCACAAGGCCACCATAAGCCAAACTTGCCAACATTTTTTTAGAAGCATACAGGAGGCCGGACTCAGTGACTCAGCCTGTAATCCCAGCACTTTGGGAGACTGAGGTAAGTGGATTGCCTGAGCCTGTGGGTTCAAGACCAGCCCAGGCAACTTGGCAAGACCTCATCTCTACAATAAATCAAAAATCAACATAGGTGGTAGCATCCACCTGTAGTTTGGAAGGACTGTTGGAGCCCAGCAGTCAGTGTTGGAGCCCAGCAGTCAGTGCTGGGGTGAGCCTGGGTGATGGAGTGAGACTCTAACTCAAAAAAAAAAAAAAAAAATACAGGCATAAATCCCAGTGTTTCAGCAGGGCACATCATGGGTTCCTCTTCTGTTTGGGTTCTTGAAGCTGTCCAACAACACTTCATTAAATTATCCAGAAACCATCTTCTCATCCAGTGACAGCCCAAATGCAAGGATTTTGGATTTACATCAGACAAGTGCAGGGGCTTCCCTAACTTAATAGCCGTATCGCCTAAAGGAGGCAACATCTCTGTAACAACTCCAAAGACATAACTTCCAGTTTCCCAGGGAAGGCTCATGGCAATTACCAGAATCACCACACTGAGGAAAGTTTTAAAGCATGTTTTCCTACCAGGCATTTATGGTTATTTATACTTCCTCCCACTCCAGGTTTAGATTACCAAGCAGGGGTCATTTTTATTTAAGCAATGTTGCCTAGTAACATTCTTAACCTCTTCAGGTTATTAGAAGAACAGAGCTGGAGTGTTTGAAAGACAGGTTCTTATGCAGAAGGAAAAAGAGTTTTGTTAACTATTTACCCTCATGAGCAGAAATCAATATTTCTGTTTTGGCATGCCAAGTGCTAAGTGGAGATGTCAAATAAGCAATTTAATTGCAATTCTGGAGCTCAAGAGGTTATTAAATTTAAACATCGTCAGCATATTTAAAGCCACAGAAGCAGGGAGGCTCACTCAGAGGTGTAGAGGGCCAGAGATGGAGCCCTGGGACTTCTTCTGCCCTTGGACATCGCTCTCTTGCTTCTCAGGCTTTCACACCCAGACCAGGACTTACACTATGTCAAAAATGGCAGAGGCATCAAAGTAAGATAAAGCCAAAAATGTAACCCCTGGATTTGCCAACAAGGAAACTCTTGGTGACCTTTTCAAAAGTTATTTCACTGGCCTGATTGAAGTAACATTGGAAGGAGAGAAAAATGTAAGATGGACAACTTTTTTATAAGATGACAGCAGTGATATGAGAAGTCAAGAAAAGCATAAAGATGGCAGACCACAGGGATGCTTGTGTGTTGATGGAAATGATCCACCATAAAAGAACAAATTGATGCACAAGTGAAAAAACAAAAGTATGACAGAGAGGATAGACCCAGAGCCTAGAGGTGTCAGCTTTTGAAAAAGGCTGGGACACTCCTTTGTAACATGTGTTGAATCAACTAGTATGAGTATTTCAGAGCAACCACACAGTTCCTGAGTCAGAACCCTGGGGGACAGTCTATACTTACTATCATTTATCCCCATAGCCAATTAGTCCCATTAAGTTCCAAAATAAGGCATACACTCCACGAAATTAGGATTTCACTTTGTATTTTCAGCACTAAAAGTATGCCTGGCATAGCTAGATCTCTAACAAGGAATACAAAGGAATAAATACTTGGTGGTAGGTAGCATCAGGAAAGGATAAGAGATATTTGAAAACAGTTGATCTGCCTGATTTCCTTCAAACTATACCTTCTTAGCACTGTGATGGATATTTTTATGTCAACTTGACTGGACTAAGGGATGCCCAGATCGCTGGTAAAACATTTTTGGGTGTGTCTATGAGGGTATTTCTGGCACAGATTCGCATTTGAATGAGTAGACTGAGTAAAGAAAATCATCCTCATGAATGGAGGTGGGTATCATTCAATCTGTTGAGGCCCTAAATAGAACAAAAAGGTGGAGGGAGAGTGAATTTCCTCTATCTGCTTAAGCTGGAACATTCATCTTCTTCTGCCCTTGGACATAGCTCTCTTGTTTCTCAGGCTTTCACACCCAGACCAGGACATACACCATCAGCTCCTCCCACACTCCACTCCACTCCTCCATTCTCCCACTCTCCATCCCCCACTCCCCAGTTTTCAGATTTTGAGCTTGGGGTGGGATTTACACCACTGGCTCACCTGCGCCTCCAGCCAGCAGACCATAGAATAAGGGACTTCTCAGTCTTTATAATCATGTGAGTCAGTCTCTTATAATAAATATCCTATCAGTATCCTATTCATTCTATTTCTCCTAAGAACCCTGACTAACACAGGCACCTGCCTACCACACTTCTACCAGTAACCTGAGGAAAACATGTCCCTGGGTTTCCTCTGATCCCAAAAAAGCTTCCCAACTCATGTTCAGGACCTTATTAATATCATGTTCAAGGTCTTGCCTAGAAAGCTATTGCTCTTTCCAGCTCTAAAAAGCAGTGTCTTGGGTCAGTTACCAGCACTAGGTCCTGTTTTTTAGTGGTCTTTTCTCCATCCCTGATTAATAAATTGTGAGAAGCTTGCTTTTCATTCACTATGGTCTCCCTGAAAGCTCCTGGCTATAGAGATGGGGAGGACTGTGGCCAGTGACAATGGCTACTCAGAGACCCCCTAAAGAAGAATGATTCAAGGCATCACAAGTTTTGAGGCTGAACATTTGCCCTTTAAGCAACTAAGGAAGAGTTGCATCAATGCAGTCTATTTCTGTGTTTTTAAAGCCCCAAACCAGCAAGACATAAGCTGGATTATAGCTTTTAATATTGGACAAGGATTTAATACATTTATATTTTAAAAGCATCGTAATTTCTTAAAGATCCCTGTGGAAGCAAGTTTCATCTGAAACTAATTCAGCTAACATAGATATGTCAGGATCATAAGGAGGATGCCTTGATCCAGAAAAGATAGCCATTAAGGTTCAGTGACCAAAGCAGGTCCCCCGGGGACTGAACTGTGTGGGGTCCTTACAGGTCAATTTTCTTAGTGAGGATTAATGTCAGAATCTCCATGAAGGAGCTCCAGAAACTATGACAGTTACACAAATTACAATGAACACCTTGGCTAATAGCTAAGAACAGATGGTTAATGGCCAAACAAGATAGATACAGAAAAGATGAGCTATCTCTGGGTCACAATAATAATAATTTTTAAAAAGCAAAGGCAAACCAGGCTCAAGAGGGTGAGGCAGGTGAGGGCAGTAGCAGGAATGACTGGGGACACAGGGGAGCCAGAGTCAGGGTCCAGGTTAGGAAGGGAGCAGAGAAAGGGGTCTCAGAGTAGTCAGGCTGAAAGAGCTCTTAAGCTGGTCTAGTTTAAATGCCCCACTTAACAAATGAGAAGACAGAGGCCCAGTGCCAAAAGACAAGCCACTGAAGGACATTTTCCTGAGACCAACCTATACTCAGGTAGATGCATAAAGACTCCTCAGCTGGATTCAGTTGGCCTCTCTCCTCTGTCCTGAGGCTGCTAGCTTGCTACTGCCTTTCTTTCTGGAATCAAGTGATTTTCTATTCTAACACTCTGCCCTTATAACATGGGCTGCTGCAATTTATTGAGAGGGTAGTATCCAAAGAAGATGCCAATATTATCATGGCTGTGAACACTATGTGGAGACCTTGGGCATTGGTCTCAAAGATAGCAACCTCACAGACTGCCCCAGGTAAGTCTGCAAGGCAGTCCTACTTCCCATGCCATCCAACCTATCAAGCTAAAATACTAGTAATTTCCCAGCTAAGATACTACTAATTTCACAGTAGCAATTTCAGGTGTCCAGAGGTTTAAGAGCTTCTCCCAAAGTGGCCTTGACAGGACCAGCAATCCAACATGGCTCCTCTGTTGCTCAAGCACTGCTCCAGGGAATATAAGAACCCAGAGGGTCTAGTCATCCTGGGTCAGGTTGAAAGCCCTCCTTGGTATCATTCTACTGGGACAAGTTCTATTCTGTAGGATGGAACAGATCAGAATCTGTAGCCCTGGCTGGTGTGCAAAGGAGGTACCATGAGCTTCCACGAACTCTGACTTCTGATCTTCATACCTGGGGCCACTGAGTTTCTGGGCAGGCTCACCTTCATGGCTGCCTTGGGCATCAGTACTAGCCTAATTGCTACTTTCACCCTAGAAGTAGCTTGCCTGGGACAAAGCAAAAAAGTTATTTCCCTTCCCTTCCCTTTCCTTCCCTGCCCTTCCATTCTCTTCCTTTCACCTCTCTTTTCTTTATTCTTATTTGGTCTGGGAAGTCCATCTCCATGGTTATTTCCCAATCTCAAACCTCTCTGCTGCCAACTGTATACAGACCTGGCCCCTGTGACTGATAGTCTCTGGTGGGCTACCTGGCTTCCACCTCCAGTCGTCCCCAGTTTGCATTTTCTCCTACATCTTGTGTCTTATTAGGATAAGAACAAAGTGTAGTTCTACTCTTCTGGCAATCAACACATGTTCCTTTCCTGGTAAATAAAGTCAACTACATGGGCCCATTAGTATCCCCTCTGGACCTGTTCGCAAGATGCTCTGGGCATAAAAGTTAAATGGGTGGAACAACACAGGACTTCACATAGTGACTTTCAAGGTTTGTCGCTAAGATACCTGTGGTTTAATTCAACACATATGAATTATCATTTACAGATAAGCCCTGCTTAATGCAGGGCTCCAGACTGTAACAAAGCTATTTCTAAAGTCTCCTCTAATTGGGAAGTTAGGAAGTTAGGAAGGAGGGAAGGAATTGCAGGTTCTACAAGAGAATGCCTCAGTCATTTGAATCAAGAACTGGAATTCCTTTTGGAATCATTAAGGCTGAAAGTCAAGTGAAGTGTGGCAATGAAGCATGTTTGCACAAGGGTGTATGATGGCTGGGATTGCAGTTTTTCACAGCATGGTTATAATTTTAGAAGTCTGAGGGAGGCACCTTCTGGAAAGTGGGGCAGAGACCAAATCTATAAGGAACCCAGGGTCTGTAGAGTCATTTATCCAACAACCATCGTGATCATGAATTAGGTACGTGCCAGCCCTGGACTAGTTGACCACTAGGGGCAGAGGAAAGAGAAGGCAGAAGATTCCTGGAACTTGGTTCCCTAGGGGCTAAGTGAAATTGAATTTGACACCAGCAAAGAGATGCAGCCTTTCCAGGGACCTCACAACAACCTGACCAGATTTCACTGTAGCCTCTTGGGGAAGATGGCTTGGAACATCTATTTATCATCCACTTCTATCCCATTCCTGTCATTTAGGTAATCTCATCTAAAATCCTACACTTAAAAGTCATATCTCTGCTGCTTCTTTCCCCCCAATACAATTTGCACAGAATCTTCATGAACTTTGATCCTCATGACGATAAGAAATAAGTAGAATAAATGACTATACCCATTTTACAGATGAGGAAACCGACTTGGCAACAGCCACATGACCAGCAAGTGAAAGAAGTGTGATGAATGGGAAAAATAATTGACCCAGGAAATCAAGGGGATCTGGTCCTCTCTTTGTCATTAACCCAAGTAAGTGATTTTCCCACTTGGCCTGTTTTTTTTTTTAAACTGAGAAGCCATTTTCTGTAGGCATCCTTCCAGCATTCCACTAAGAAATAACAAAATCTCTCCATTTCCTTTCAGTCTCCTCAACTGGAGATAGCCCTAACTCTGACTGCCAGACCATTAATCAGACCCACTCTATCAGAATCTGGTGGGGAGCAGGGAACCCAGGTATCAGTACTTTGTAACGCTCTCAGGAGATTCCAAAGTCTACCCAACTGTGAGAACTAATGAATTAGAAGTCCCAGGGGGACCAGGCACTGTGGCTCAAGCCTGTAATTCCAGCACTTTGGGAGGCTGAGGTGAGGGGATTACCTGAGCCCACGGGTTCAAGCCCAGCTTGGGCAACTTGGCGAGACCGCGTCTCTACAATAAATCAAAAAATGAACTGGGTGTGGTGGCGCGTGCCTGTAGTTCTGGCTACTTGGAAGGCTGAGGCGGAAGGCTCGCCTGAGCCCAGCAGGTCAACGCTGGGCTGGCCATGAGCATGCCACACTGCACTCTAGCCTGGGCAGTGGAGTGAGACTCCAACTCAAAAGAAGAAGAAAAAGAAGTCCCGGGGGCAGACAAGAAGGCAGGCAGATCTGCCTTGGACTCCTTCCTCCTTAGCCCCCACGCCCAGGTGCCCCATCCTAGGGCTGCTGCTGAAGCTGCAGTCAAGCCACACCCCTTAACGGCTCCCCACACCGCCCCTGTTGACAGCCCTCATGGCTTCTGCAGTTTTAACAATTCTGATGATCTTCAGCTGCCCTGGGATTGGCCCATCAGATGATGAGAGAAGCTGCTCTTGCTCCTGGTTCTAGTTGAATAATTTACTGTAAACAGCCTTTGTTTCCCCCAGTGCCAAATGGAGGTGAGCAAGGGCTTCCTCTAATGGGTTGTGGGGGCAGAAATGAGCCGTCCAAATGGAGCAGCAGCCATTGAATTAAGTCGGAGATACTTAAGCCTGCAAGTCCTTGTAAACTAGTCACTCCTCGTGGGGGAAACACAGCCAAGAGTCCAGCAGGAATCAAGACTGCAGGCTCCACGGTGGGATTTTCAATCAGGAAGGGCCCAAGGGGAGGTGATAGAGGGGCTCTTCCCTGTTCACTCCTTCAACCCGTTTCCTCCTCACCCTCCCTCCACACCACTCCTCCTAGCTCACACCCCCCACTCTCACTCCTGCTTGACCCCCAGTATGCCACAGGATTTCTCAGAGCCTTATTCCTACTCAGTTTAAGAGAGAAGTTCTCCCTGTTCCAAACTCTTCCTCTCGGCTCAGATATCCTCCTCCATCAGTGTATGGGGAAGATCTGAGATTAAGATACCTGACAGCTGCTTGTACTGGTGCCTTCCTGGGACCCAGGACTTTGAGAGGAGAGTTGTCATCCACCAGGGAACATTTTCCATGACACTAAGCTTTTTCATCTAGAGGGATGCTGCACAGGGTTGTTTTTGTCATTTATTCATTATTAATTCACGACTTCAATAAACATACTTATTTGTCTTCACTGTAAACAAGCTGAATTCCATGTTTCTTCCACAAGTTGTGTACAACCCAGCAGCAGCAGTGAATAGGTACACATGGCAGGACACCGTAGCTGCAGTTCAGATGCCCCAAAGATGTCACCCTCCTCTTGCCCAATATGTTCCTGTTTGTGTTTATGTGGGCATTGAAGACCATGTCATGTGGGTATGCAGGAAGGAGACTTCTAGGAGGAAAGAGAATTGGACCATGACCATTTACCTGATTGAGGTCCAAAAACAGATTGGATGAACTGGGGTTGACCTTATCAAGGCTAAAAAGCAGGATAAAGCCACAGTGAGTCAGGCACAATGGCTTGCACCTACAATCCCAACACTTTGGGAGGCAGGGGTAAGAAGATTGCCTGAGCCCAAGGGTTCGAGACCTGCCTGGGCAACTTGGCGAGACCCCGTCTCTACAATAAATCAAAAAATTACCTGGGAGTGGCAGTGAACACCTGTGGTTCCAGCTACTTGCAAGGCAAAGGCAGAAGGATCACCTGAGTCCAGCAGGTTGAGGCTGTGGTGACTGTGAGCTTGTCACTGCACTCCAGCCTAGGTGACAGAATAAGACTTTGACTCAAAAAAAAAAAAAGCCATGACAATGAGAATGGTATTTGAGTACCCATGAGGGGACTGGGCCCCAAAGACTTGAGCTTCAGGAGGAAATGTTGCTTGTAGGGATAGTATGCTGTTGGAAACAAGAAAGTCCCAAATTAGCAGACTGTGTGCACGCTGGGGGAAATGAAGGCGGAGCCATTACAGGAACACCTTAAGACAGAATCGCAGAACAGAAAATCTCCTTTGCACTTAGCAACAAGACACCAGTAGCTCCCCATTACCTAGCCTGTGAGTTACAGCCAAGGCGGGCCCACTCCCAAAGTAGACAGAGGGTCTTATGCAGCCCTAGAAGGAAACATTCCTCACTCTCTCTCTCTGCAGGTTAAGACCACAGCCATGGTGAGTCACTCTGAAGTCATGTTTGCCAATGGAAATGCATCCTATTTATCAACCATGTGGTCATAGAAAAAAGGGTAAGAACCATGAGCCTAGAAGATCAAGTACACTTAGCATGTCATATAAAGCCCCCTACAACCTTTTTTGTTTTCCACTTTTCCCAGTTTTCTTGCTGCATAGTTGCCACAGCCTGATTTTAGCCTCCTTTCCAGCCTCCAGTCAGTTTTATCCATGATGTCCATTCTGCTTGGGAACTATGGGTTTTGGGTAAAATTTGTTACTCCTTCCCTAGTTATAAGGGTGGGTGTGATAGATTTTAAATGATCACAGATTTTTATAGCCCTTGCCATCAAGGTGTGAGGACTTGCTTTGGTCAATATATGATCTAGTAGAAATCATGCCACACAAGTCCCAAATTAAAATATCAAGAGGCCTTACAGCTCCAGTTCTCAACCTCATGGAATGCTATGCCCATGTAAATAAGCCCAAGCTGGAAAGAACACAGAAGAGAGAACTGAGACCCCCCTCACCCCCAGACAACCAGCAGACATGTGACTGACCCTATCCAGGATCAGCCAGCCCCTAGCTGGCTTGTTAAGTTACCCCAAATGCATGAGTGAACCCAGCCAACACCATATGGTAGAGAATGAGCTATCCCGGCTGAGACCTCCCCAAATGCTTGACCTACAGTCTCATGAGCAAATAGGCTGTCATGGTTTTGAGTCGCTAAATTTTGGGATGTTTTGTTATGTAGCTAAGGAGAGTAGAAGCAGTGAGCTAGCCCAATCGGGGTAAATCCTTCCCTCCTGCCACAGTTGGTCCATAACACAGGCCCCAGCTAACCAATGCATTCATAGATTTGTTCAGAAGTGGCCCAAACAGTCAGAACCTCAAAGCCTTGGCTGGCAATACCAGGTCAAAGCTGCTTTCTCCTTCTCTGTATAGTACACTGGGAACTGATGCTTGGAAGCATGGTAGCCATTTAGCCACCATAATAAGAGCCAGCCCAAGGAGGAAACCAACACACGGAAACTCAACAGAACTCTACAACAACTCTACAGAAAACCACAGAGAAATAGGGTCAGAGCCTTTATCAAAGCCTCCATCAAATTGCACCTCTAGACTTTTGTCATTATATGAATCATATATCTTATTGAAGATATTTGACCTAGACTTTTGGTTATTTGTAACTGAAAGCTTCCAACTGGTATACTCTCAAAGCTCTATATCTGTTGCTTTCATGTTCTTTATACCAGTGAAACTCTGCTTTTCAAGCAAAAGCTTAAGCCAAAGTGTAGAATGAGAGACACTGTGTTTGAAATAGAAATGGGCAGGCCAGAAGCCTAACCTACCGCCTCTTCTTAATTCTCTGTATCCATTGCTAGGACTGCTGCAGCAAAGTACCACAAACTGGGTGGCTTCAAACAACAAAAACTTCTCTCAGTCCTATAGGCTAGAAGTCAGAGATCCAAGTGTCTCAGGGCCACGATCCCTCTGAAACCTGAAGGGGGATCCTTCTTTGCCTCTTCTAGATTCTGCCAATTTGCCAGCATCTTTGACATCCCCTGGCTTATAGATTCATCACTCCAATCCTCTGTCTTCACATGGCATCTTCCCTATGTCTCTTCACATCATCTTCCCTCTGTGCATATCTGTCTGTGTCCAGATTTCCCTTTCATCAGGATACCAATCACATTGGACTAAGGCTCACTCTAATGACCTCAGCTTAACTTGGTTATCTCTATAAAGACCCTACATATTTCCAAAAAAGGTCACCTTCTGAAGTCCTGGGGGTTAATACTTCAACATGCCTTGGCAGGGGGGCACAATTTAAACCATAACACTCTCTATCCCACAGCAGTTTCTGAGGCAGCCATGAAGGACTTCAGGGCTCTGAGGGAGATAAATCATGCTTTTATTCCTCTATGCCATCTAACATGTCAAACCTCTTCCTGCAATGCTCTTCTTCCTCTTCTGATCCTATATTAGATTTTAAGGCTCAAACCGAATGACACCTACCCTTTCACTTTTCCCTTCAAGAAAGAAATAATTCCTCTCTCTTCTGTCTAACATAGCACTTGTTAATATCCCATATCTTTGTTAATGTTCCATCTGTATGTATGTGCCTATCTCCACACTGGTCTGTGTATGACCCTATTGGCAGGATTTTCCCTTGAACCTATTGCCTGCCACATGGTAGATATTCAGTAAACACTGGATGAAATAGTGGCATGTACCCTGACAATCTTGTATTAATTGTTAGAAGGCATTATTTATTAAACAGAAAAATAGGTTTTCTCACCCATCCTTTAAAGGATAATGACTTGGCAAAAGACTCAGGATTTGAGGTTCCAGGCTTATGACATCAAAATGGTCTTGAGAATGAGTGGGAGGAAGAACAATTTGAATGCTGACTGGAAGTCATCCTTGCCCCAAATTTTCCCCTCATTAGGCTTTTCCTTGATGCTAAGAATCCCATCACAAAACCCCAAGACATCAAGTGCACTGTCTCATTGTTTATTACAGCATTTTGTGGGTTTTTTTTATATTGTTCAATGGTGCTTCTCTGATGTTCATGTAATGGTTGATATGAAAATGGCAGAAGAGCAAAATCCTAACTAGCAAGCATACAGCGTGTTAACCTGTAAATCTGCCATTGAGCTTGTGTGTGTGTTGAGAGAATGGGAAGGAATGGTATCTAATGGTGCCATATAGAAAGTAACTCTGAAAAGCAAGGCTCATAATTGATGGTGGCAAGGAAAAGGGAGAGGAAACGTCTACATTGGAACTTCCTTCTACCTAAGTCAAGGCTTTCCTGTTCATCGGCTGCCCTGGGTTCAGATGTGCATCACTGGTGATGTGAGTTTAGGAAATAATTCCAGCTCCTCCTTTATGCTTAACAGAGACCTTGCCTGATCTCCAGTCAACTGAATATCAGAACTGTTTAACAAACAGTTGGGCTATACACAGTGCATAATCCAATAGGCACACAATAAGCAAACACTCACTGATACAATCATTATTAATATCATCTGTCCCATGTAATTGCTGTGAGGATTAAATGACACGTATCTTAAGAGCCTGGCATCTAGTGAGTGCCTGATGCTTGATGGATGTTATATTGGATTATTGTTACCAAATCTTCACTTCCACCCTTTAATAGATTTATTTATTGAAACCCTTCACCATGTGACTTTTTCATGTTTCCTTCTTGGAATGGAATGTGTGGTCCTGCTCCACTAACATTGAGCTTGGCCATAGGACTTGCTTTGGCTGGTGGAATGTGAGCAGATATAACATAGGTCAGACCAAAGGTTTTAAATGTGCTTGCATGGTTTTTCCTGGCCTCTTGGAGTTTCCTCCCTCTGTGATGAGAAGATCATGTCCCAAGTATTCACTGTTCCTTCAACCCAGATACAGGAATGGAGCCACGTGGGGCATCCCGAACCCAGGCCAAAGTCTGAAATTCGGACTTGCCAAGCAAGCCCCACTATCAGCCAAACCACAAGTTACCTGCAGACTCTTCAGCAAGAAAAAGAAATATTCATTAACAAGAGTACCTGCATAATGAACTTTTGTATACCTAACCCCGAGTTGTACCCCACATCTTTAAAATAAAATAAAATAAAATTTTAAAAATAAGTAAAAATAAATTAAAAAAAGAAATGTTTTTGTAAGCCACCAAGACCTTTGTGGTTGTTTGTTATGTAGCATTATTACAATAATAGCTTACTATTATTCTGTTATTACTATTATTATTATCATTATCTTCATCATCATGATGAACATTTCTGTCATCAAACCCCCACTGCAGAAGGGAGCACAGAATAATATAAACTACATGAGGTGAGGTATGTGCCCCAGAGCCTGTGCCAAGAAGGATATTGAAAGAACTCAGAATAGTTGCTTTTTAACTCTATTATTTAACTAGATAGTATCATTTTGTATTTGAGAATAGCCCCACTCTCCCACAAATTGTGCTCACTCTGGAAGAGTAGATAGGAAATTTATAAAATTTCCAGCTGCCAAGGCAAGAGGATTGCCTAAGCTCAGGGGTTCACAACCAGCCTGGGCAACTTGGTGAGACCTTGTCTCTACAATAAATCAAAAAATAAGCCGGGCGTGGTAGCACGTGCCTATAGTTCCAGCTACTTGGAAGACCGAGGCAGAAGGATCACCTGAGCCCAGCAGATCGTGGCTGCAGGGGCCGTGAGCACACCACTGCACTCTAGTCTGGGTGACAGAGTAAGACTCTAACTCAAACAAAACAAAAAAAAAATTCCCAACCATCCAATAATGCTGCAGAAAATAAACTAATGGGCCAAAAAATAAAACACCAAGATAATGAGAAACACACGCCAGCTTTGCATCCTTGAGCAACTGCATGTAATTTCCAATGTCACATGCTGGGGACAGAAACACAAGCAAGAATGATAAGGCCCTGCCCTCAAGCAGCTTCAGTCCAATGTGATGAGTACATCGAGTGACGGGCCATACAGAAAAGGGATTTAACAGCTTTGAGGGTCAAAAAAGCTTCCTAGAAGATGTGGGACCAATGCTGAGTCTTGAAGAAGGAGCTGGAATTAGTAAAGAAATCAAAATTTTAGCCTAGGAGTGGAGGCTCATTCCTGTAATCCAATGCTTTGGGAGGCCGAGGCAGCATGATTGCTTGAGGCTGGGAGATCAAAGCTGCAGTGAGCAACCATAGTGCCATCACACTCCAGTCTGTGTGACAGAGTGAGACCTTGTCTCTACAAAAGAAAAGAAATAGAAGCCAATATCTGGGTACTAGATGTGCTACATCTTTCAATCAGCTTAAACCTCAAATAACACATCCCTCCATTCATTCATTCAACATTTATTAAGAGAAGATAAAGCATGTCAGGTGGAAAGAACAGCACGTGGGAAGACCTGGATAAGAGCATGATGTGCTCAGGAAATTGAAGGAAATACTTTAGACCTAGAGAGAAGAGAGCAGGAGAAAGAGAGTTAGAAATGCTGGAAATATAGGAAAGCACCAGGACCCATCACTCCTTAAAAGTCAGTGAAGGGTTTTGGACTTTATTTCAAGGGCAAAAGGGAGTCACTGATGACTGTTACACCAATGAGTCGCCAGACCAGATAACCTGGCTGCAATGAGGAGATTGGGTGGGAAGGAAAAGGGATGGGAAGGAAGGAAGGCATTAGACCTTTATAAGGCTTAGTAAGGCTGTTTCCTTCCTGCTCCACAGGAGTGGGGTAAGGATTAAACAGGGGAACACATACAAAACCCCTAGCACAATATCTGGCACATGATGAGTGTGCAAGAGATGTTAGCGCCTTCTTCGGTTCAACAATTCTGATTCTTTGTCATTTACTCTCATTTTTCTCTTTATTCTCCCGACCATATTTTGGAAAGAAAGCTACCATTTATACCTTTTGCTGCCACTACAATTAAAAACTGTAAACAAATATGAGTAAGACCCAGGCCCATCCTAAAGACATATTTACAATAAGTCATAACATAATGTGATATGAACCATGTAATGACCTGGGCCAAAGCTCTCAGAGGACAAGATGGCATCCTTTACATCTCTGTCCTTAATGTCAGACTGAATATGTGGTACAAAGGAGTTCAGCACACACTTCTTGATCTGCATGTTCTGGGAGCTCAGATGTGGGGAGCAGGAAGACTGGATGCACTAAAAGTTTGATATCTTAGGATTTAATACAGTCTAAGTGAGGACTGTGGGCTTTCCTTTTGCATATTTTGTCAGTTATTGGCTTGGGGATTATTGTTAGGGTACTTCCTGTTTTGTCTCTTATTTTTCATGAAAGTTTCCTCAGAGTGATTGTCTAATCTCAGATCAAAGATTTCCCACCATGAAACATATTATAATTGTGTGAAAACATCAAATCTATACGGAGATGTTTGGTTTGACAATATTACTAATAATTAATTATCTGTGTTATTTTCATCTGAGTTACAGATGCTATGAAGAAAATTTCATTTTCTATTACTGCTTTTTCCCACCACCTACCTGCACCCTGGTCACCTAACCTTACCCCTACCTAGCTGATGTGTGTTTCGAAGACTAGTAATTTTACCCCTAGTCCAAGAAATATACCAGTGACCTGGTATGCAAATCCTGAAACACTGGGTAAAGCAAATGACAGTGGGGTCATAGCTAACACCGTTCCTCTCTATTAACATGTGCAATTTTCCCAGTTGCTATGCTAATGTATTTTATTTCTTAGGCAAGTTGAAAAATGAGGTAAGTAATCATGTTGTCCATGGGAACACTTAGCATTATTAGGGGGAGGTTAAAGGCTAAAGATGTTTTATTCTTTTATTTATTGTTTTCATATTCTTATGGTGGAATCAGCATTGCTCAAATTGCCTGTTTTTTCTCTAAGAGTTATACTATTCCAGGTGAAATCCATGGCTGCATGTCATCAAACGCACTGGAGTCAGTGCCTTCGTGTGTGATAGCTGTCATGCACAAATAGAATCATCCAGAAAGGACAAATGCATAGCTATAATAACAGCTACAGATGCCTCTCAGGTAAGAAGTAGTTTTTTAAAAAACTCAGAAAGTTAATTCTGATACCTTATAGGTAAACTGTACTACCTTGATGCATTTGAAAAGCATTTTTATTATAAAACCCATAATCAAGTTAAGAAATTTTAAAATACAGAGAATGCAGAGAAAGGAATTATAAGCTGTTTCCCAATTCGATTTCACGTTCCTGTACCCCAAAGTGTCACTGTTAACAGTTTCTTGTGACTCCCAGAAATCTTTCTCCTTATACAGCTATATAGGTGGAATACCTACTATATAGTCTAACACAAATGGTATCATCTTATACATGCCGTTTTGCATTTTTCCCATGAAATGTAGGTTAGTACATTTAGATCTTTGTCTTCTTTTTAGTGCCTGTACATTATTCCATATATAGATGAACCATTTTTTTTTTTACCAATTAGAGATCACTTAGTTTGCTTTTATTTTCACTTTCTTCTTTCTTTCTTTTTTGAGATTAAAAACACCACTATGCTGGAAGCAGTGGCACATGCTTATAATCCCAGCATGCACCAAAGTGGGAGGCCAAAGCAGGAGGATAACTTGAGCCCAGGAGTTCAAGACCAGCCTGGGCAACACAGCAAGACCTCATCTCTACAAAAAACTTTTTTAAAAAATTAGCTGGGTATGATGACACATGCCTATAGTCCTAGCAAATTGAGAGGCTGAGACAAGAGGATCACTTGAGTTCAAGAGATGAAAACTGCAGTGAGCTATGATTGTGCCACTGCACTCCAGTCTGGGTAACAGAGCAAGACCCTGTCTCTCAAAAAAATAATAATAATAAATAAAAATAGCACTGTAATGAACATCCATATACATACTTTTTTTCAACTTAAGCAAATATACCTACTGCTCTGATTTGAAGGTTTCGTCCCCACCAAAATGCATATTGAAATTTAAACCTCAATGCAAGTATTTAAGAGATGGGGCCTTTAGGAGGTGATTAGACTATGAGGGCTCTGTGCTCCTGAATGGATTAGTGCCTTAGAAAAGGGCTTGAGGGTGCAAGTTTGCTCCTTCTGTCCCTTCCATCATGTGAGGACATAGTTTGTTCCCTCTGGAGGATGCAGCAATATGGCACCATCTTGGAAGCATAGAGCAGCCCTCACAAGCGCCAAACCTTGATCTTGAACTTTCCAACTTCTGGAATTGTGAGAAATAAAATTCTACTGTTTTTAAATTACCTAGTCTATGGTATTTTGTTGTAGCAGCACCAAAAGACTAAGATACCCACTATGAGTATAAATTCAAGCAGGAATTTATTCAGAATTATATTCTTCTGTTGAATTGGACACCCAGTTACTCCATCCTAACATTCCGTGGGGTAATTACAGACATGTTGACGTGTGGTATTAATATAGACACATCCTAGAAATTTAGGTAATCTCTATTTAGGTAACGTAGCCTATTGCTGCATGACATACAATTACAACTTAACAATAAAAGTGATCATTCATTTAGCACAGAAATCTGCAGTTCAGGCAGAGCTTGGTAGAGAATGTTTGTGTCTGTTCCACACAGTATCAGCTGGGGTGTGAATTGACTGAAGGCTAAGAAATCCATCTCCAAGATGGCTCACTCAACTGGTTGGATCTGACTTTCAGTTGGTAGGTCACTTGGAGCTGAGGTCCAAGAACCTCGGTTTCTCTCTGTCCACTGAGTGGTAGGTCAGCCAGAGGTGAGAGATAGGAACCTTGGTATCTCTCTGCACCCATCTCTCCATGAACTCTTCGTGGAATGATAGTTAGATTCCAAGGGCAAGAATTCTGAGACAGAGGTGGGCAGAAGCTGTACTGCCTTTTATGACCTAGCTTCAAAAGGCTCGGAGTATATTAATTGAGCTAATCACAAAGGTTTATCCAGGCTTAAGAGGAGGGAATATAAACTTCATCTCTTGAGACCAATGGCTAAAGCTGGGAGACTGAAAAAATGCAGGCTACCAGGGCACTACTCATTTCTCCGGCACTGATCCACTGTTGTACCAGGGGTCTAATCAGTCCTGTGTCTGCCTCCCTCCTGGATAGGCCAGAGAATTCATCTAAACAACCTTCCTTTAGCAGCTCCCCACTCCAGGTGGCCAGATGGGAGTTCCAGACCAGCATAGTCTCCCAGGACATTGACACAGCAGCCAAGTTTATTGGTGCTGGAGCAGCCGTAGTTGGTGTGACTAATTCAGGGGAACCAGCATTGGGACGGCACTTGGCAGCCTGATCATTGGCTATACCAGGAACCCATCTCTCAAGCAGCAGCTCTTCTCCTATGCCATTCTGGGTTTTGCCCTGTCTGAGGCCATCAGGCTCTTCTATTTGATGGTCGCCTTCCTCATCCTCTTCACCATAGGAGGCTCCGTGGGGGTCACCTACCCGTCCTGCTGCTGTGATTTCATGCCATTACTGGTTCTGGAGTGTGCTAAATTTTACCATTCAATATAACATTTCTCTAAAAAATAGTAATAAACTTCATCTCTTGATAAGAATGTGTCAAAGTTCTCAAAAAAGCATGCAGAATGGAAAATATTGTTGCAGCCACTTCTGGAAAATACAGTCTGTCACAGTCAAAAGATACCTTCTTCATTTCCAGATAGATAGTTCTTAATAGAATGATATTGTTGATTTTTTTAAACAAAGATGTCTACGTTGTATTGTTTGTCCTTTGATCCGATCTAAAAACAGTATTTTACTAGAACCATACTTTTTTTTTCTGGAAATGTAACAATAAGGCTAGTTCCTAAGGTGACTAAAAGCTGTGGTAGTTGCATTATCACCCTCATTCCTTTAATGGATGAGGAAAAATTCATTTTCCCACTTGTTTTCCATTTAGCATAGCACCAAGTGGCTGTTAGTTGTTGTCATTATTTCAGTATGACATATTATATCTTCATTTTACTGTTAAGAAAATCTAGATGTGAAAAAGGGAAGCAAATTTTCTAAAATCACATTGGTGCTGCAGCTGCAATTTGAACTTTGGATCTTGGGGACTAGAGTTTTGTTCTCAGTCTAGAGTGTGTACTATTAAATACACACTATTAAACTTCTTTCTAAAACATTAGGTCAGAAGTTTTGTTACATCAAGCTTATTAGTAGGACAATCCTTTGCTGTGGCTTAAGCCAAGCGAACTGTGGTAACTTCTCAGAAAACTACATCCTAGGATCTTTTTTTCCAGGGATGTAGATTACAAACAGATTGCATTTGAATATTAATATGCCTATTTTTCTGTGTGAGAGAATGTTTGAACGGATATAACAACGCAACTTGATGTGCGGAGAAATTAAGGATTGTGTGGCTTCTTCTCCAAACTCATTTTCTTGGTTCTATAAACGAGTACACTCTGACTAAATGCCATAGTAAGATATGAGAGTTGGGCAATCTTTCAGGTCCCTTCCCGCTTTGGGGGTTTTTCTATCTTCTTAATAAATCCTACTTTCTATTTAAAAAAAAAAAAAAAGATATGGGAGTTAGTAAACAAAAGAAACCAGAGGAATTTTGCCAGCAGGTGAAAGAAACCTCCAGACAGCTTCTTGCAGTAAGCTTACCCTGACCAATAAAATAAAGGAAAGGAGGAATGTGATGGAAGGACCAACAGTTTAGTGTTACTTCTGAAAACTAGCTGTGCAGCAGAATTACCTGGTAAATATTCAGTACTCAGAGCTGATTCCTAGTGATTCATATTCAGTTGCACAGGTGGGGACTGGGAATATGTACATGTTTTTATCAGTGCCCAGATGATGCAGATGTAATACACCTTCAGACTTCTTTTGCAACACATAAGTTTAGACAGCCATTCAAGAGGTTTTTAAAGTTCAATCTTTAGTCGTTGTTGTTGTTTTTAATTTTGATGTCATCTTCTCTTGTCATCAGATTTTTTCTGGCTTTTTAAAAAATATCTACAAGGTAATGTCTGTTCTTTAATAGAAGCCAAGATTCTGATTCATTCTTCTGCAATTACCATATTAGGTTATTGTAACATCTTTTGCGCTGAATCAGTTGAAACTCTATTTTCATGTTTTCATAGGAGTTTAAAAATGGAATCAGACTCCTAGAGTATGCTATTATGGGCCACTTGATACATTCATATTTACATTTTCCTTAAGTAGCAAAGTTTATTGACATAATTACACTAGTATTTTGTAGAACCTTCTTTTTTAGTATAGAAATTACTAACTTCTAGAATCAGCTTAGTTTTTATTCAGCATTTGTGACAACTTTGAAAATTTGATGGATACTCTAGTGACCTGTCAAAAGGATGATTTTCCCAAGGAGTGTACTAGAAGCATATGGAAAACTCTTAGCCCATTCCTTTTTTTTTTTTTTTCTGAGTTGGAGTCTCACTGTGTCACCCAGACTGGAGTGCAGTGGCATGCTCCCGGCCACCGCAGCCTCGACCTGCTGGGCTCCGGCAATCCTTCTGCCTCAGCCTTCCAAGTAGCTGGAACTACTTGGAAAAATTAGACGCGCTACCATGCCCGGCTAATTTTTTGATTTATTGTAGAGATGAGGTCTCGCCAAGTTGCCCAGGCTGGTCTCGAACCCGCGAGCTCAGGCAATCCACTCACCTCAGCCTCCCAAGGCGCGGGATTACAGGCCGAGCCACCAAGCCCAGCTTAGCCCATTCCTATAGTGCTCCAACCCCACAGCTGTAGTATGGGTTTGGGCCTCTTCTATTCCTCAATCTCAATACAAAATTGATTTGTTGGTTCAACTTTTTTTTTTTAGCATATACTATGTTCTAAGTACTATAAATACAAAAGTGAACAAAATAGCCTTTATGCTTTAATGGTGTTTACATTCTGATGTGAAAGAAAAGAGATAATTATATAATCTGGTATAGTAATTGTATCAGGAAGAATTCCACCAGAAGAACAGAACCAGTAGAATATGAACATATATATATACATGTGGGAGACCCTCCAAAAACTGGGATTTATTTATAAAAAATTATGTATTTATTCTTACATGGCTAAGCTTCAGTCACCTTCAAAGTACTCTCCATTTGATGCAATACATCTATCAAGACACTTTTTCCATGACTCAAGACAGTTTTTGAACTGTGTCAGTTTGGATGCCTTTTAGTGTGTCTGCTATTTTTTGTTTCACCTCTTCCACATCGGCAAAATGTTTTCCTTTGAGAACTTTTTTCATCAGGGGAACAAAAGAAAGTCATTCAGGGAAATTAGGTGAATGGGGGGGGAGCACATGAGTCATGCCATGTTTGGCTAAAAACTGCTGAACGCTCAGTGCAGTGTGGGCAGCTGTGTCGTCATGGTGAAAGAACCAGTCACCCACTTGCCACAACTCAGGGCATTTCTTCCACAAATCGTGATGCAGGCTTCTCAAGACTTCCAGATAAAAACTTTGGTTAACCATTTTATTTAGAGGAACAAATTCCGGGTGTACTACAAGGAACCCACACTTTCAAAAAGATAATTCTGGTTTGGGGGGCTCTCCTCTCGTATATGTGTATATATATATTTAGGCACATAGGTATAAAGAGATTTATTTCAAGGAATCGGCTTATAGGATTGTGAGGGCTGCCCAAACAAATCCAAAATCCATAGAGCAGGCCATCAGAAAGACAAGGCTGGGAATTCTCAGGCAGAAGTTTGACACTAGAGTTCGCAGGTAAACTTTCTTTCTCAGTGAAACTTCAGTTCTGCTTTTAAGACCTTCTAATCACAGTCAGCCTTCTATATCCATGGGTTCCACACTATGCATTCAACCAACAGCAGATTGAAAGTATTTGAGGAAAAATACTGTGTCTGTACTGAACACGTACAAACTTTTTTTCATGTCATTATTCCCTAAACAATACAGTATAAAAAATATTTATATAGCACTTACATTGTATTAGGTATTAAAAGTAATCTAGTATATGCATACATCATATGCAAATACCATGCATATATTTCAGGGATTTGAGTACTCACAGATTTGGGTATTCATGGGAGATCCTGGAACTAATCCCCCATGGCTGTAAAGGGATGACTGTACTTGGATCAGGCACACCAAGATTATGGAGAATAATCTCCTTTACATAAAGTCAATTGATTATAGATGTTAATCATATCTACAAAATGTCTTCACAGAAAGACCTAGATTCGTGTTTGATTAAACAGCTGAGTACTACAGTGTAGCCAAGGTGACATACAAAACTGGTCATCAGTTATATATTTTTTTAAATATGTGGAAAATGCTATGGTAGGAAAAGTATAAAATGCCAAGGACACACATCTTGTATGTATCTTAAAGGGTAGTAGGGGCATCTATCTTAGTCTAAAGAAGTCAGATAATGTTTCCCAAAAGAGATGATGGGATAAGTAGAAGTTAGTTAGGTCAAAAGGTAGATAAAAAATATTCTGGAATGTGGGAATAGTGAAAACAAAAACCCAGAAATCAGAGGGGGGGTAAGGGAGAGAGAGAACTCTAGAGATGCAATTTTCTCTTGTCATCAGATTTTTTTATTCTGGCTTTCTTTTTTCAGAATTTCTTTAACAGAAGCCAAGATTTTATTCTTTTGTGTTATTTGGTAATTGCTATATTAGATTATTGTAGTGTTTTTAGTGCTAAATCAGATGAAATTCTATTTCCAATTATGGGTGAGATGAAGCACCTCTTCATCCATTGATTTCAGATTCAGGTTTTTTCCTCTGTAGATTGCTTATTTGTAACTTTTGCACATTATTCTATTGGGTAGTTTTATTTTCCTTATTTATTATATGTTATTTGAGTATTACTAGAAATCCTTTGTCTTTATATGCATTGCAGGTATATTCTCCCAGAAAATATCAATCAAAACCAGGACAAGTTTTGTAGACTACAATTTGCAGGTGAGTGCAAGGGGACCATATTAAGACAGAGAATGCTGGGTTGATCTGGATTGAAGGTCTAAATCTCACTTCTAGGACAAAGCCCTGTATTAAGCGGAACAACAGGGACAAAGGAAAGAAAAGGAAAGAAGAGCCATCCCATCTCAGAAAATGGTATTTTCTAAACTTTCAAATAAACTACAAAAGAAAGCACTTTAAAACCTTGACTCTAGGAAAGCTACACTGATTATCTTCCCTTTTAGGACAGGCAAACTCATCTTACTGAAATGAAATATAAGCAATAGAAAAGAAAATTTGTCAAATTCATTCAAAATTATTATCAGGATAATATTCTTTCAAGCAATTAAAATGACATGCCCACAAAATAAAGGAAAACTATATTCTAATATTTTAAACAAACAAGCTCAAAGAAATTAAGAAAATAGTGTAAGTTACAAAAGAATAACTTATGTTAGGATCAACATAACTCAGAAACAGTATTATTGGAGAAAATAGAACAGGAAGATTTGAAAATTGAGCTTACAAACCAAGGAAAGTATTAGAAATAAAGGGAAGAAAATTTAGAAATGGAGACAAAACTAGAAATAACACATTAGTGAATAAACACCATGGGTAATATAAAAAGAGAAATAGAAAATGTAAATAAATAAATTTTAAATTTTAAATATGAAAGAAATTTAAATGGCCTTCCCTTCTTTTCTATATTCTATTTAACTTTTTTATTAGCAACTTTTTCTTTGAGAAAGCAGGATTTATTGAGAGGACAAAAAAGCTCCCACAGTTGGAGGGGACCCAAAGGGGTTGCTCAAAAATCAATTTTGTTGATGTCTAATTTATATAAATGCATCTGTCTTATGTTCGTAGTTTGACAAATTTTGACAAAATCACTACCACAATCAAAATAAAATGAAAAGCAAAGAAGGAACAAACAAAAAATGGTTCATACAAAAGAAAACAAGAAAAAGAACTTTAAAAGCCAGATAATACAAAGACAAAATAAATAGAACTCAACTGTATAAGAAATTGTATTAAATGTAAATGGACTAAACACTCCAATGAAATATGAAGATGGTCAGACTGTTCAAAAAAATTCCTAATTATATGCTGTTCATAAAAATAAAAGTTCAAATATAGGAAAAGATATGCTATAGCCTAATGTGGTGGCTCATGCCTGTAATCCCAGCACTTTGGGAGGTGGAGGTGAGAGGATTGCCTGAGCTCAGGGGTTCGAGACCAGCCTGAGCAACATGGCCAGACCTCATCTCTACAATAAATCAAAAAATTAGCCGGGCATGGTGGCAGGCACCTGTAGTTCCAGCTACTTGGAAAGCTGAGGCAGAAGGATTGCCTGAGCCCAGCAGGTCGAGCCTGCTGTGGCCATGCGAGTGCTACTGCACTCCAGCCTGGAAGACAGAGTGAGATGCCAACTCAAAAAAAAAAGAAAGAAAGAAAGAAAAAAAGATATGCTGTAAAAACACTAACACAATACATATGGTGTGGCTATATAATATCAGATAAACAGACTTTAAGACAGAAAGTATTACTAGTGAATTAAGATCCTAAAATAGATCACTTCAACAGTGAGAAAAAAATCTAAATTTTAAATACATCTAATAGCATATTTTGAAAATAAAGTAGAAATAAATAACTAAACAAAGAACTAGACAAATTCACATAGTTGGAGAACTTAACATATCTCAGTAGCCAACAAAAAAGCAGTCAAAAAATACAGTGTATATGAGATTTTAAAACAATACAAACAACTTGCTCTAATTGACATATAAATAATGTTATGTTTAACAACTGTAGAATATACAATCTTTCAAGAACACATGGAAAACTTACCAAAATAGGCCATATGATGATCATAAAGCAATACTCAATACATTTCAAAGAATTAGAAAAATTGAAACAGTTTCTCTGACCATTGTGAAAATAAGTTAGAAATCAATAATAGAAGAATAATTAGAAAATACACAAATATTTGGAAATTAAGCAATATATGTCTAAATAACCCATGTGTCAAAAAAGTAATTATAATGGAAAAAATACTTTCAACTGAAAATGAAAATATGACACATCAAAATGTGTGGATTGCAGTTAAAAATGATTATAGAAAAAGTTAATATACCTTTAAATATATATATGTGGTAAAAAAAAATGAAATATTTAGAATCAGTTATCTTAGCCTCCATCCCAAGAAGCTAGGGGAAAAAAACCACACAAATTGAATCCAAAGAAGGGAGAAAAAAACTAATAATAAAGATAAAAGTAGAAATTAAGGAAATAACAGAAAGTCAGCAAAGCCAAAATTGGGTTCTTAAAGAAGATTAATACTATTCACAAGCCCCTACCAAGACTGAGCAAGATGAAATACAAATGATCAACATTAGGAATAAAAAGGGGTATATTACTAGAAATCCTACAAATATTAAAAAATAAAAGGATTATGAATATATTGTGCCTATAATTTTGAGAATTTTGATAAATTGTACAAATTTCTTGAAAAAGACAAGCTGCCCACATTTATACAAGAGCAAATGGAGAAGCTGAATAATTCTGCACCTGATTTTTTTAAACTTGAATATGTAATTTAAATCCCTGCTACAAAGGAAACTCCAAGAAGGAAGAAACATAACCAATCAAATAAAGACTTTTCCAGAAGAAAAAGGAAAGAAGGAACATTTCCCAACTCATTTAGAGAGACTAATATAAGTCCATCAAAATGTATAAGGACATTAGTAGGAAGGCAAAATACAAGCAAATATATCTCATGGATATAGATGCAGCAATTCTAAACAAACAAAGAAAAAAGCAAATCAAAGTCATAAATGTGGTAAAACATTATAATCATGACCAAATGGTGTTTATTCCAAGAATACAAGATTGGTTTTACATCCAAAAATCAATATAATTCACCACATTAACAGAATAAAAGAGAAACAACCTAAGATAATTTCAGCAGATTTAGAAAAAATCTTTCATAAAATTTAGCACCCTTCTTGATACAGACTCTCAGAAAACTAGAGTTTATTCTAAAAAAAAAAAAAAAGATATCTATGAAAAATCCCACTGTTATCACCACATTTAATGGCCTAATAGTGAGCTCTTTGCCCCTGAGTTTATAAACATAACAAGGATATCCATTATCACCAGTTCTTTTCAATGTTGCGATCAATATCAACAAATATTCCCAAGACACTTCAGCATCAATTAAGCTCAATGGATTTTACGTACTTTCCTGTGAATTTAGTTATACAGAAATGAAAAACATTTCTATGAGTTCTGTATCCGTTTTCCTTTTTTACAGACTGATTCAACAAGCTCTGGACAGTTCTCTGTTGCCACCTGCTGGTGATCAGCTGCTCCACCTGAGCTCTACCCTCCACCTTAGGGAGTGGAGAGAACCAGACATCAGAAGTTAAATAGATTGAAATGGAAGGAGAAAGAGCAAGAAACCGCAAGTCTGAAACCTCCTAACCCTTAGAACACCTAGTGTATTCTATCCGGCCCCTGTGCTAGCTCTTCACACATTCACCAGCCAGAAGCTGCAAAAGTACTAGAAAATGGACTCTGGAGCCAGACTGGCTGGATTCTAAAGTCCAGCTTTACCGTTTACTAGTTTATGACTTTGAAAAAATTATTCAACCTTCCTTGCTTTAGTGTCCTCATCCGTGAAATAGAGGACATAATAATACCTAGGATTGTTGTGAGGTTCAAAATCATCCATTAACTATTTACAACAGTGCCTAGCACACAGCACTCAATAAGTCATTCCAGCTAATGAGAGCTATTGCTGCACTTTGTAAACCCAGGATAGAATATTTAAAAGATTTGCACAAAATGGCACTTTGGAAAACAATTTGGTGGTTTCTTACAAAGTTCAGTATAGACTTTTTATGACACCAGCAATCCCACTCCTAGGTATATGCTCGAGAGAACTGAAAATATATGTTCACACAAAAATGTATCATGGATATTCATAGCAGCATTATTCATAGCAGCCAAAAAGTGGGAACAATCCAGCTGTCCATCAGCTGATAAATGTATACACAAAATGTGATGTAGCTATATGATGGGATGTTATTCAGTCATAAAAAAGGAATGAAGTACTAATACATGGTACAATATGGATGAACCTTGAAAACATAAGGTGTAAGAAGTCAGATACAAAAAGCCACACATTCATAATCCCATTTATATATGTCCAGGATAAGCAATTCTATAGAGACAAAAAAAGTAGATTAGTGGTTTCCTAGCTCTTTTTCCCCAACATATTTCTTTTTTAAGTTTAGATTCAGGGGGTACAAGTATATGCTTGTTACATGGACATATTGCATACTGATGGGGATTGGGCTTCAGGTGACCCATTCGCCAGATAGTGAACACTGTACCCAGTAGGTAACTTCTGAACCCTAACCCCCTTCACCTCACTATTAGTGTCCCCAGTAATTATTATTTCCATCTTTATGACCATTTAGCACCCGCATACAAGAACATGCAGCGTTCGTCTTTCTGTTTCTGAAGTTTTTCACTTAAAATAATGGCCTTCAGTTCCATCCATGTTGCTACAAGAGACATGATTTAATTCTTTTTTGTGGCTGAATAGTATTCCATTGTGCGTGCATATCACATTTTCTTTATCCAACCATTCACTGATGGACACTTAGGATGATTCTATGTTTTTGCCATTGTGAATAATGTTGCAATAAATGTGAGTGCGGGTATCTTTTTGATGTAATGACTTCTCCTTTGGGTAGATACCCAGTAGTGGGATAGCTGGATCAAATGGGAATTCTATTTTTAGTTATTTGAGAAATCTCCATACTGTTTTCCATAAAGGCTGTACTAATTTACATTCCCACCAACAATGTATAAACATTCCCTTTTCTCTACACCATTGCCAGTATTTTTTTTCTTTTTAATAATAACCATTCTGACTGGTGTAGGATGATATCTCACTGTAGTCTGAATTTGCATTTCTCTTATGATTAGTGATATTGAGCATTTTTCATATTCTTGTTGGTCATCTATATGTCTTCTTTTGAAAAATGTCTATTCATGTCCTTTGCCCAATTTTTCATGGGGTTATTTGGTTTTTTTGGTTCCATTGTTTGAGTTCCTCATAAAGCATGAACCACCACACCTAGCTAATTTTGTTTTATTTTTTGTAGGGGAAAGGTCTTGCTATGTTGCCCAGGTTGGTCTCCAACTCTTGGACTCAAGCAATCCTTCCACCTTGGAAAAGTGCTGGGATTATAGGTGTGAGCCACAGTGCCTGACCTTATTTTTTTTTTAAAGTGATTTGTATTTTAAATTAGAACTATTTAAATGTCTTAGATGAATAAACTCCTCAGGACCACAGAGGAAAATTAACCTTGTCCAACCCCTCCCCTGACAACTAATATACAACATGGCCCTACATCCAGTGGGGCTCAGAATATGGGCCCCCTCTCCCATTTCCCATGACAAGACCAGTCACGTTCTTCCTGGATGTCCAATTGCTTAAGTGTGAAGGTCCCTGTGGTGTCAGTCAAAGGCCTTGGAACCCATGTTGTGGCTCAGAATTGCTCTTCACCATACATCCATCAGGACTGCTAGCCAATGGGTCACACAGGTGGCAGTGTTGCAGGCTCTCTTCTAGGCAGTGATGCTGATTTGCACGATGGGAAAAACAAGTGAGGACCCATCAGTGAGAGGCTGGTGGGAGAAGCCTGCCCCACAGGACCACCATGGTAACATAAAAGGGAGGATTGTTAGTCTCTGAAGTCAGGAGAGGCCAACCAGGCTATGAAGCCTGTCCCCTGGGACCTTCATAAAAAGAACTCATGTCTGACTTGTCCCACTTACCCAATTAAATGTTTCTCCTCAATAAAATTATCAAAACAGAAGATCACAAGGCCCATTAGAGGAAACTATCATACCAACCTTTGCTCAGTTCTGGTCAAGTTCAGCATGATAATTCCTGGCCTTCCCAAGGAATGTCTTGGACAACCAAGAACCCACTGAGATTCCCAGTTCCTGGCTGAGGGGTATAGGCTGAAAAGCTGCTCTTCTCATTCTGTAATTATGGTAGTCCTTTCAGTGCCAGCATGGGGCCACCCACAAAGGCTGGAAGAACCACAGTGAAGGCGGAAATGAGTTTCACAGCCCCACTCAGAGGCAAGCAGGGAGTCTCTAGATCCATACCCCCAACACATTTCCATGAGAAAATTCATAATCTCCAAAGTGTTACCTCGAAGAGGCCCAGAAAACAGAGTGGTTGCATCCTCTTTCAGAAATGCTCACCTGCTTCTCAGCACACCTGTTCTTGTTGTTTGAGTTGGTTCACAGGAACCATCTGCCAGTCTGGGGTTGAGTCACCTTGGGCTAACATTACTGTTAAGTACACACTCAAGGCTGGGACATGCCCTAGAGAAACGACCGCCACAGCTCAGGGCCTCTTAGATATAGTCGCATTAACCTACTGACTAGAAATGAGGGGTATGCTTACTGGTATTGAGGATCTAACCTCATTCTCTCTAATCTCTGTCCTGACTGTGAATCCTGCTCTCTCTTGTCCCACCCTGAAGTCCTCGACATTCTATGTCACCAGCAAAGTCTCCCTCCTTAACCTAAAGAAAAATCAAAGAGGACCTCCATACTCGGGAGGCTGAGCCAGAAGGATCACATGAGCCCAGGAGTTCAAATTTGGCCTGGGCAATATAGCGAGACCCTGTCTGTAATAAATGAGGAACTACATGCCTCAAGTTATAGGAAGAAAGCAAGAAAGGAATTCAGGAGTAATGGGAGGAGTTCAGATAGTATGCTGGTGTACGTCAGAGTGGGGATATCAGTCCCTCTGCAAGCCTCAGGCTGTGTTCATTTTCTTGGCAGGTGTTTCAGCCCTAAAGCTGATGCCAGGGAACATCTGAATTCTTCAGGTCCTGTGAGTATCCTGTGTGTCCAGCACACAGGTACTCAAATTATTGCACCACTTAGATCTGGGGCTGTCCAGGCTGCAGAGAAATGACATGCCACACAGTACCATGCACCAGGGGCTGTCCTCATGGGCAGCCACTCAGAAGGTTAGGCCAGGCAGGAGGTGTGTTGAGTGGGAGCAGCAGGGGCAGGCAGGAGGAGTCAGAGGCACAAGATAGTATGTGGAAGAGCCGGTTGGGGAAGAGTGACCTCTTCTGGCATTCCACATGCTGTTCAGCCCTTCATACTTGGCAGAGGGATTCTCAAGGCGGGTGCAGGTGCAGCACATACCTCTGCCCAGGCAGTGCTGGGGACTGACCAGGGGCTTGTCTCTGCTCAGTTTCAGGGTGCACAGGGAGCTGGGACTGGGGAAGGATGCTCTCCATGGCCCCGCAACAGCATGCACTTCTCCACAGATACTCCAGACCTACCTCAGACACTGCTGTACCTGTCCCCTCCCCCTGCAAGGCCTTCATCTTCACCTTGCAAACGTGAAATGAAGGCTCCTTCCAGGTGTGAAACAACAACATACACCGATGACACTCCTAAACCCTCCTGGGATACCTGGTCCATCCCCTGGCTTCACACTCACCACTCCTAGCTCATGCTGGGAGTCTCCCCAGTACTGCAAGGGCAATTCCCACCGTGAGCAATTCCACACTTCCCATTTCATTTTCTAACAGCTTTCAGCAACGGAGTTTTTTAATGTGTCTAACCACAGTCTCTCCAGCTGTACCTTTGTTTCTCATGAGAGCCTGAGAACGCTTGGGCCTGGGGGCCTGGTGGACAACACAGCCTGCTGGTCTCCTGGCTGGCCAGTGTGTTCTCTCCTACCTCCTGGGAAACGCCTTCCAGGGGGAGGGTTTGGGGGGAGGGGAGGTCCTGTGTTGGGCACTGGGGAGCCTCACCTGGAACCCTCCATCTTGTGCTCCTGCCCCTGCTCCAGCTCACCGGCCTTCATCTGCACATAGTCCTGCAGCAGCGCAGCCAGCAGGACGCGCGCTTCCTCCTCACTGAGTACAGCTAGGTCTAGGCTGCTCTCCAAGACCCACCTGTGAAGGGAAGCAAGCAGCCAGGCTTTCCGGTGCCTCCTTCTTCCCCTGAGGACATTGGCGCCCCCAGTTCCCAGTGGAAAGGGCATGAGGCCAGTGTCCACCCGAGGGCGCTGATTCACAGGGAGCCTCGCAGAGCTGTCTGATCCCAGGGGGCAGTGGGAGTGGAGTGCGCTACTGGCTTCAGGCTGTCTTACCTGTATGGCTTTGCCTGGGAGTGGCTGCCTTTCATCAGGCCACAACTCCGAAAGCCAGGAGGTAGGAGAACTTCTGGGAGCCCACAGTGGATGACTTTGTAAGGGGAGAATGACGCCACTACCAAACGCAGCCAATCAATCTCAAACTGAGATCACTGTCACAGCCTTTTTCAGTCTTTTGAGGTACCCTGGCATATGAATGGGTTTTCTAATGAGCCAAGTCAGGCCAGCTACAGCTGTTTCCTGTATGTTCACACCTGGAGCTGAAGCCAAAAGCATCATACCTAATACTGGACAGGGCTTCTGACCTGAGCTGCTGAGTCCACCAGTCTAAAGAAAGATCCAGAAGAGTCCCCTTTCCCACTGACCTGGAATCCTTAGAAGATTTCCTGTGCTCTCTTAGCTCCCTGTAGCCAAAAGAACTGCCCAACTAGGAGTCCCCAAGTCTCCTCAGGTTTCCAGTCCTATTTCCACATCTTTCCATCCCTTCACACCTTCCCCACAGAACATCCCTCTGTGCACACTTCCCTGGATCTGGAACAGCATGTAGACCTGGGGGTTGGGGCGAGGTTCCCTTGTCCCTTCCATAGTCTACCTTGGTTTTGTTCTTCCTGGGAATTTAAATCTCTGGGATTCACACTGCTCTGCATTTGTTCAGGCGGGGGCCCTAGAGGATCTCCTAGGATCCCTCAAGTCTTCTGGGGCCCCTCCTCCAAGACACTGGGTGTGGCAGGTTGCCAGGCTGCTTCCGTCCTTGTGTGACATCAGCGTGGTGACTGGGCCCCTGGACCCTCTCTCTGGGCGTCTTTCCTCTGCACCAACGGGCTACCTTGAAGTTCAAAGACGGCTATGAATATTAAAGATTTGGAAACTTGACAGCACAGGGAAAGGTGTCCAGGTCATAGGATGCCAGGCTTTGTTTGGGTTGGAAGGCCCGAGTCCAGTCTACCCAGAAGGCTTGCTGCCTGATATGGCTGAACTAGAAACTCAACTCCTCAACTAGAAACTTCCCAACTAGGAGTCCCCAAGGGTTAGGGTTAGGGACTGAGAAATCTGGGATTATCCGATGCAAGGTTGTTTATTTATTTCAGTAATCAGAAAAACACACATGTACACACATGCGAGCGAACTCTGCACATTCCTAGTCCCGGGGACATTTAGTGGCAGGTACTGAGTTCGAGGTTCTTGCACACAGATAGCCCCACTGTGCGCACAGCCGAGCACTGCGGCTTCACCTGAAGGCAGATCCAGCGCCCCATGAATCCCCGGAAAGCCAGACCACCCCAGACACGCCCATCACTTAGGGTCGCCTGCTGCGCTGCCTTGATTTAGGGACTGTGCCCAAGGGGCACACCGAAGTGTTGGACCAAGCTGGGATCTCCACCGAACTGGGCTTCTTCACGCGCAGAGGACGCCACGTGCCACAAGTCGGACTCTGAGCGCGTCCAGCGCAGGGACCCAGCCTCCCCAAGCAGCTCGCTCGCCTCCGGCAGCCGGGAGGAAAAGGACAATAAGTGCCCACTGGCAGGATGACCGGAACCGAATGTTTCCTTCGAAAACCTCTGAGACAGAGCCTCCGGGAGCAAAACGAGATACCAGGGGAGACAGACTAGGGGCCGCGTTCATGGAAAGACCAGGCGACAGCTGGACAGTGGATGGACTCACCCCGGGGGAGCAAACCCCCTCTGCGGTGCCCTCTCCCAGAATCACAAGCCATATCTCACTGCAGCGACGACTTGCCGACTGCACCTAACACACACATGCCTTCCTGCCCATCCACCAGGACCAGGGCGGCACCGCCCCTCCGGAGACGGCTGCCACGGCTCCCTTGCCGCGGGCCTGTGTTTGCCAAGGTGCCCGACCCGGCCAGCCCAGGCTACTCACCTGCGCCCTCTACC